>NW_024097448.1:0-182500 GCF_016545835.1 Crotalus tigris
CCACTGGTTAATTGTTATCACTGTCAGGAAGTTTCTCCTTAGTTCCAAGTTGCTTATCTCCTTGATCAATTTCCATCCGTTCCTTCTTGTCCTGCCTTCAGGCACTTTGGAGAATAGCTTGACTCCCTCTTCTTTGGGGCAGCCCCTGAGATATTGGAACACGGCTATCGTGTCCCCTGTCCTTCTCTTCATTAGACTAGACATCCCCGATTCCAGCAACCGTTCCTTATATGTTTTAGCCTCCAGTCCCCTAATCATCTTTGTTGCTCTTCTCTGTACTCTTTCTAGAGTCTTCTTTTTGTTTGTTTATTTATTTTTTTGCGCTAAGGTTTTAATCAGTGAATGTAAAGGCAGGAGAGGGGGGAGGGAGGTTAAATTATCATTAGATATTATTTTGTTATTAAGCTTTGCTTTGTAGACCAGTGGGGGATTGACACAGTCAATAAATCTCATAAATCAATGGAGGGAGCAACAGAGATGTCTCTGCTTATTGCTTCCTGGTGTTTATAATTATTGCAATCTCTTGCTTACGCTGCTGGCCCCGGAGGGTGAAAATGGGGGTTCAAGGGCACCTTTCCCCATAGAAAAAATAGGTGCAAAACTATGGACTGGCCATCCTCATCTCACTCGCCAAGTTGTAGTCAAGGTGCAAATTCGAGGGAGGAAATAAATAAATAATCTCTATACGGTGGTTCTCAATTTACAACCGTCGGTTTAGCGCAGGGGTAGGCAACCTTGGCTCTTTCATGACTCGTGGACTTCAACTCCCAGAATTCCTGAGCCAGCATGGGGAAACTATGGCCCCTTCATGACTTGCGGACTTCAACTCCAGGAATTCCTCAGCCAACATGGGGGAACTATGGCCCCCTCATGACTCGTGGACTTCAACTCCCAGAATTCCTGAGCCAGCCATGCTGAGGGGAAAAGGAGAGATTTTCAAGCTGAGCCATGCTGGTTCAGGAATTCTGGGAGTTGAAGTCCACGGAGTCATAAAAGAGCCAATGTTCCCCACCCTTGCTATAGACCAACTCTACATCCGGTGGAACTACTGGTTTGTACCTTTAGAGTAGGGGTCTTCAAAATTGGCCCTTTTACGACTCGTGGACTTCAACTCCCAGAATTCCTGAACCAGCATGGCTCAGCTTGGAAACCTTTCCCTTTCCCCTCAGCCTGGCTGGCTCAGGAATTCTGGGAGTTGAAGTCCATGAGTCATAAAAGAGCCAAGGTTGCCTACCCCTGATTTAGTGACTTGCAAGATTTTGTTATTAAGCCAACCTTGTCTCAAGGGTTTTACCCTTCTTCTAGGGCTGGTTTCTGGGCTTGGCCTACCTAGCAAGGCTGGCAGACAGCTCAGACAAGGGGTGAAGAGATATGAGGAAAAGCGGTCCCTACTCCCGGTAAGTCCTCGACTTACAACCATTTGTTGAGTGACCATTGGAAGTTCCAATGGCACTGAAAAAAGGGGACTTGTGAACTTTTTTCCACACTTAATGACCGTTGAAGCACACCCCCCCCCCCCCCGTCACGTTTTTTGTAGAAAACAAAAGAGACTTTTACAAATTCCAGAGGGTTTAGCAGAGAGATTTATTGCGCAAGGTTCAGAAGCAGTAACAACAAGCAATTCTGAACACTGAGGGCGGGTTTAGGCTTCAGTTTTATACATTTTCTTTTCTCAGGAACAAAGGGACACACATTAGTGATCCACATTGTATTTCATTAGCTTAGTTTCTCACAGGCATACAATGGACAGTTATGCTACGTACATTGTTTCCAAGTGCAATGCGCATTTGGTTAGTCGCAGATTGCTAACACAGCTTTATTCCAGTAATTATGCAGACACATCATTGTTTTAATGATTTTTCATCATTATTATTATTATTCCACATTATTCTATATTATTCTACCTTAACGTGATCAAAATTTGGGCACACTTGGCAACTGGTATGTATTTTTGACAGTTGCACCATCCTGGGGTCACCTGAACACCTTTTGCGTTCAGGTGATTCATGTTGTATGAATACACTCATTTTTATTGTTATATTTATTGTTTTAATTTTGTACGCCGCCCTGAGTCCCTAGGGATTGGGCGGCATATAAATTTTATTAATAAATAAATAAATTTTGCGAACTTCCGAGCCAGCTTCCGACAGGCAAATTCAAAGGAGGAAGATTCAAAGATTCGCTTTACAACTGCCTGATTCACTTAACAGCTGCAGTGATCTGCTTAACGGCTAGGGCAAAAAGAAAGCCGTAAAATGGGGGAACATCTCTCTTACTTGGGGCTCCGTCCTGTGCTTGTCAACGCTGCTAACATCGGATGTTTTTGCACTGTTCTCCGAGCTTGTGGGCTGGTTTCCGAATCTGACTTTTCTTGTCAGAAGTTCGCAAAAGGGGATCCGCTGACCCGGGATGCTGCAACCGTCATAAATACGAGTCAGTTGCCAAACGTCTGGATTTTGGCCACGTGACCACGGGGGATGCTGCAACGGTGGCAAGTGTGAGAAACGATCGTAAGTCGCTTTTTTTCAGCGTCGTAATTTCAAACGGTCACTAAAGGAAGCGTCGTAAATTGAAAACTGCCTGTATTCCAAAGAAAGTGGCAGATCCCTTCGTAAGGCCCATTTGACGAGCCAGGAGGAGGGTCAGAGTCCAGATGAAAGAGAGATGGGAAGATGGGTGCGGGGAGGGTGGCTCCATTGCACATGTCCAGGGATGAGGCCTGCTGGATTTTCTTGGCAAAACACGGGAATTTGCCTTCAAGATGACAGATGTCAAGATAGTGAAGCGATTAAGGGATGCACTGCAACCGAATGTGGGTTAAAATCTACCTTCCTGAGGCCCCTTGTTCTGCCTCAGCTCAGCCTACCTTATAGGGTTGCTGTGAAGAAAGAGTGGGGGAGGTATCTGTCTTCATTCCTGGAGGAAAGGCAGAATTTAAATTTAGATCCTTCTCTTCCTCCTCTTCCTCCTCCTCCTCCTCCTCTTTCCCATCCTTCTGATTCTCTCCTACTCCTCCTCCTCCACTCTTCCATCCATCTTTCTCCTTTCCTCCTCTCCTGCTACTGCTCTTTGCCTTCCTCTTCCTCCACCCCCTCTCATCCTTCTCCTTCTCCTTATTTTTCTCCTCCTCCTCCTCTTCCTCCTCCTTCTCCCTTTCCCATCCTTCTCATTCTCTCCTCCTCCTCCACTTTCCCATCTGTCTTCCTCCTTTCGTCCTCTCCTGCTACTGCTCTTTGCCTTCTCCCTCTCATCCTCCCCCTTCTCCTTATTTTTCTCCTCCTCCTCTTCCCTCTCCCTCTACCTTCTCCTTTAATCCTCTTCCTCCTCCCTTCACCTCCTCCTCCCTCCTCCTCATGCTATGCTATGCCCGCCATGCCATCTAGGAGACCCCCTTGGCAGCAAATACCCAGGGCCAGTCCCCTATTACACACACACACACACATACACACATACACACACACTGCAGTGAGACAGTGCATAGGAACCTTCCCTACAAGATGATCAGGGGACTAGAGGCTAAAACATACAAGGAACGGTTGCTAGAATTGGGTATGTCTAGTTTAACGAAGAGAAGGACAAGGGGGGGACATGATAGCAGTATTCCAATATCTCAGGGGCTGCCATAAAGAAGAGACAATTAAGCTATTTTCCAAAGCACCTGAAGGCAGGACAAGAAGCAATGGGTGGAAACTAATCAAGGAGAGAAGCAACCTAGAACTAAGGAGACATTTCCTGACAGTGAGAACAATTAACCAGTGGAGCAACCTGCCTCCAGAAGCAGTGAATGCTCCAACACTGGAAGTTTTTAAGAAGAGACTGGACAGCCATTTGTTCGAAATGGTGTAGGGTTTCCTGCCTGAGCAGGGGGTTGGACTAGATGACCTCCAAGGTCCCTTCCAACTTTACTACTACTACTACTACTACTACTATTATTATTATTATTATTATTATTATTATTATCTCTGTTCATCCCTCCCTCCATCCCTTGGTGACCCTCAAGGGCAAGGGCTGAAATTCAGGGGATCCCCATATCGCCTGCAGTGGGGCAGTGCAACGCTCTCCCCTCCGTGCCTGTCCTTCCCTCCCCACTGCCCGCTGGCCTGGCTGGCCTCTCCCCACCACCTCAACAGCTTTTCCCAGCCAGCTGCTGTGTCCTCTGCAGCTCTGCTTCTCTCCCCCCCCCCCAAACACAATTTTGAAGGTCAGCAGCGGCAGCAGAGAAAACGGGCCAAAAGGATCTGAAGATTAATCGCGTTTCAAGGTTTAGGTCTCAAGTCTGCCAAGCTGGGTCTGCAGAGGGTGGCCAATGACGGCGAATGCAATTTTATAAAAGAGGGGATCTCCTCCTTAAAGGCTGTTTGGAGGCTGGGCTTCCATCAGAATTTCTCTAAAGGAGACCAGCTCTCAGTTGACTTCTCAGACGTGCAGTTAAAGGAGCGGAAATCTTTTAATTTTTCTCGCTGAAGTTTGCTTGGAGGACAACCACGCCGGGAGTTGTCTAATCCAGGGCTTTTCAACCTTTTCACCCATTGTACCACTTTTAGGATATAGCCACATCCGAGTACCACCAGTCGCCTAGCAAGGTTTCAAAAACCTGATGACCATCCCCCCCCCCCAAAAGGAAAAAAGTGATAAAGTACAGGTAGTCCTCAACTAATAACAGTTCGCTTGGTGACTGTTTGAAGTTACAATGGCACTGAAAAAAGCGTCCCCCAAGCCACAGCCGAGCAAGACACCTGCCTGCCCACCCGGCGGTGCTCTTCCTCCTGTCCGAGGTTTTCATTGTTGTGACCATTTCTGTTGAGGATTGGCAACGGGGGTGGGGTGGGAGGGTGTTTGGTTTTTATTCACACCCCTGTCTGCTGGGTGGTTGCAACAGGTTTTGGTCACTTCACATGACCCTGGGAGACTGTGACCATCATAAATATAGATCAGTTGCCAAGCATCTGAATGTAAATCACAAGACCCTGGAGAGGCTGCAACATTCCAGCTGATCAGAGCTTCTTCTGGACTCAGCAGACACACCAGGATCAGTGCCAACTTCCAGCTGGAGCCTGGCACTGATCCTGGGGCTTCCGCTGAGCCCTGATAACCCTGCAGCTCCAGCCGTCTCTCGCTCAGTCTTGTGCGGTGCTGCCACCGGTTCAGCTCATTCCCCTCCCCCCTACCACTTTTCTAGGATGGTCGCGTACCACCTGCCAGGTGCCAATGTACCACAGGGGGTACCTCTACCACTGGTTGAAAAGCCCTGGTCTAATCCAAAGGACAGAAGCTCAAGCGGGGAAGGTGCGACTCATATTCACATAAATGGGCACTTACGACTTCTCTGAGATGCTTTCCCACGTTACAGCTCTGCTCCCGAACTCAGATTACTTTTATCTGACCTTTGTCCTTTTTGTGTGTGTGGGTTCCAAAGCACCCAGGCAAGGAACAAATGATGGAATCTGATCAAGGAGAGATTCAACCTAGAACTAAGGAGAAACTTCCTCATAGTCAGGACAATTAACCGGTGGAACTGCATGCCACCAGAGGTTGTGGGTGCTTCATCACTGGAGGTTTTTAAGAAGAGACTGGACAACCACTTGTCTGAAATTCTATAAGAAGCAACAGATGGAAACTAACCAAGGAAAGAAGCAACCTAGAACTAAGGAGGAATTTCCTAACAGTGAGAACAATTTATCAGTGCAATGACCTGCCTCCAGAAGCGGTGAATGCTCCAGCACTGGAGGTTTTTTAGAAGAGATTATACAACTGTTTGTCTGGAATAGTATAGGGTCTCCTGCTCCAGCAGGGGGTTGGACTATAAACAGAGGCATAGAATCAAGATCACACGAAATATTAGTACTGCTTTACAAAGCCCTAATAAGACCACACCTGAAATATTGCAGCCAGTTTTGGTCACCAGATCACAAAAAAGATGTTGAGAGTTTGGAAAAAATTCAGAGAAGAACAACTAAGATGAACAAAGGCCCGGAGACTAAAACATACGAAGAACAGCTACGGGACTTGGGTTTGGCTAGTCTAAAGAAAAGAAGAAATAGGGGAGACATGATAGCAGTATTCCAGTATCTGGGGGGCTGCCACAAGGCAGAGGGGGTCAGGTTGTTCACCAAAGCACCAGAGGGAAGGACGAGAAACAATGGATGGAAACTAATCAAGGAGAGAAACAACCTGGAATTAAATAGAAACTTCCTGACAGTGAGGACAATCAACTAGTGAAACAGCTTTGCCCCCAGAAATCGTGAGTGCCCCATGACTGGAGATCTTTAAGAAGAGACTGGACAATCACCTGTCTGAGATGGTGTAGGTTCTCCTGCTTAAGTGGGGGGCTGGACTAGAAGACCTCCAAGGTCCCTTCCAGTGATATTCTATTCTATGTACCTCCAAGGTCCATTCCAGCTTGATTTGCATCTGATTGTTGGAGCCTGCCTGGATAAGACCCTGCAATTTTCTTATAAGACAGACATGTCAAACATAAGGCCCAGGGGCTGGATGCGGCCCGCGAAGTGGTTTCATGTGGCCCATGAAGCCATCCTGGAAACAGTGAGGGAACGGCCCCGCTGCCTTGGCCCTGGCCCAGGCCGGCCAGGAGCCAATGTACAATTTTGTGGTGGCCATTTTGGCACTTGCCCCGGTTAAGAGACAGCACCAAGGAATGTTTAGATTGCCTCAATCACGGGGAGGTTTCTAAGCTAGGAAGAAGTAACAGAATAACAGAGTTGGAAGGGACCTTGGAGGTCTTCTAGTCCAACCCCCTGCTCAAGCAGGAGACCCTATACCACAGACATGTCAAACACAAGGCCCGGAGGCCGGATGCGGCCCGTGAAGTGGTTTCATGTGGCCCATGAAGCCATCCTGGAAACAGTGAGGGAATGGACCCCGCTGCCTTGGCCCTGGCCCAGGCCGGCCGGGAGCCAATGTACAATTTTGTGGTGGCCATCTATGCTGAAACGCATTCAGTCTTAGCTCCACAAGGCCATCTGGAAACAGTGAGGAACCAGCCCCTGCCGCGTTGGCCTCACCCCCTGGGTGCATGCTGGGGAGGTGTCACCCTTTGTGAGGAATGAAGAAATGCACCATCACCTGGAAGTGGCCAGCAAATGGCCCTCGCCTACTTTACATATCTGGCTTGATGGGCTGTGGGGGAGGGTTTTCGGCAGGCAGCGGGGCGCCCTCCTCACAGCGCCGAGAGACTGAGCCGGGCGGCGCAAATCCAAAAAGAAAGGCAAGGCTGCCCAGCTCCCAGCCTGCCTGATTTCAGCAGGCAGCGGGGCACTCTCCTCACAGCGCCAAGAGCTGAGCCGGGTGGCGCGAATCTGATGAGAAATGCAATGCTGCCTAGCCCCCAGCCTGCCCAGTTTCAGCAGGCAGCAAGGTGCAAAGTTGGCGAGCTTCACACCGCCCGGCTCAACCTCTTGGCACTGTGAGGAGAGCACCCCGCTGCCTGCTCCTCACCACGCCCACCCAGTAGGCCACACCCACTCAATCCACGCCCACCCAGTAGGCTGCACCAATCCTGGCTACACCCACCCAGCCCCCCCCCTCCCCCGAGGGCAACCGCAATGCTGATGCGGCCCTCAATGAAATTGAGTTTGACATCTCTGCGATAAGGGAATCTGGCATCTCCCATAGATTTTGCTTATTGGGAGGTTATCAATGATGATCGCGTGACCCTGGAATGCTGCAACCATCATAAATATGAGTCAATTTGACAAGCGTTCGAATTTTGATCAGTGACTCCGGGTATGCTGCGGAAAACCAGTCCTAGGTCACTTTTCTCAGTGCTGTCGTGCCTTTGAACGATCACTAGAAGAATAGTCGTAAGTCGAGAACTATTTGACGTTGAGGCTGCTAACATCGGATGTTTTTGCATTGACAACAGAGGGAAATGTAGCCATCTTTTCTCTATCGTTTTAGAGTTCATTGATGCTGGGAGGGGGGGATGTGAATGAGAATCTAGCTAGATATAACAACACTAAACCTAGCGTGAGAATCAAGGTTATTCAGCCCAGAGATGATAAAGAATTGGTGGCTGGAGAACTGGAGAAGAAGCCCAAGCTTCAAATTAATTGGGGAATGTGATTTATGACTGTTAATTGGAGGAGGGAATTGTGCTTTGCTACTTTGTCCCCAGGGGAGGGGAATTTATTTTTTGGCTTTGACTATGTAGTGCCGATACTTTGTTTCTCGAATAAAAGATTCTTTAAGGAAAACAATGCCTCAAAGTTCTTTTGAAGAGATTCATCTGTCGGAACCACCAACTTTTGAAACTATATTCCGGTTGCCATAGTGCCTTAATTTTGATCACATGACCAAGGAGATGCTGCAACTGTTGTAAACGTGAGAACCAGTTGTAAGTCACTTTTTTCGGTGCTATTGTAATTTTGAAGGGTCACTAAACGAAGATCGCTTGCAAAAAGCTGGTTTTATTTTCAACCTGACTTAATAACAGAGCAGGAGACCCTATACCAGTGGTGGCAAACCTATGGCACAGGTGCCAGAGGCGGCACTCAGAGCCCTCTCTGTGGGCACGCGCACCATTGCCCCAGTCCTAGGCCTTCAGCTGGGTTTTATAAAACCTTTTCGCTTTACGCCTCCACTGCCGTGTGCAAAAAAAAAAAAAAAAAGGTTCAATCAGTCAATTTCAACTTCTCGCAGGAAAAAAAAGATCTCGCAAAGTTGGAATTGATTGGTTTAACTTTTTAGTCCCACCCAGTCTGCCATTACCACCGCAGCCACACCCACCCAATGGGCCATGCCCACCCAATGGGAAACACCCACCCAATTGGCCACACCCAGCCAATGGGCCACACCCACCCGGCACTCGACGATGCATAAGTGGGCTTTGGGTTGCAGTTTGGGCACTCGGTGTCTAAAAGGTTCGCCATCACTGCCCTATACCAATTTCAGGCAAGTGGCTGTCCACTTAAAAACTTCCAGTGTTGGAGCACCCACAACTTCTGGTGGCAAGCTGTTCCACTGGTTAATTGTTCTAACTGTCAGGAAGTTTCTCCTTATTTCTAGGTTGCTTCTCTCCTTGATTCGTTTCCATCCATTGCTTCTTGTCCGGCCTTCAGGTGCTTTGGAGAATAGCTTGACTCCCTCTTCTTCGTGGCAGCCCCTCAAATATTGGAGCACTGCGATCATGTCTCCCCTATTTCTTCTTTTCATTTCACTTGATCTGCTTTATGACATCCTTGGGATGCAGGACAGAGCTTCTGATTTTTTTCCCCCTCCAGATTTGGAAAAGGATGCTCAAAGATCTCCCCAATTCTCACCTGGTTGATCCTCCCAGCCCACCCGGAGCATCACAGCATCCCTGGTCTTTCAGCTGACGTTCCTCCACTCTCGCACTTCCAGCTAGCTTGTTCTTGGTGTTTTGTTTTTCACACCGCCCTCCTTGAAACGTTAATTAATTTATGTATTGTTGCTGTGCTCAGCGCCCGACCTTTTTCTTCTCATCTGGAGATGGATGATACCTAATGGCTGAGTTTCAAAAAAATGGAGATTTATTTGCCAAGGAGGAGGAGGAGGAGGAGGAGAAAAAAACCACAGTAATGATCGGGCAGATTGGTTGCTTCCTTTTCTGCCTTCATGGAGATGGCAGTTTAGACTCAATAGATCCGACATGAAATTGCCTTTTGTGGGAAGACAGCTCTTTTCTTAGGATCTGGCTGGATCCTCAACAAGATGATGACGGGAAGGGAGGCTGAAAACATGGGAAGAAGGGTGGCAGGAATTGGGTATGTCTCCAGTTCAATGAAAGGAAGAACTAGGCTAGGGTAGCATGATAACCGTCTTCCAATATTTGAGAACCATGAGGACTGCAAACTTACTGCAGTTTCAAAGATATTTATTTGTTTATTTAATGCACCGCCCACCTGTCTGTCTTCCCATATTTGAGAGGCTGCCACAAAGAGGAGGGGGTCAACTTATTTTCCAAAGCACCTGAAGGCAGGAGAAGAAGCAATGGATGGAAACTCATCAAGGAGAGAAGCAACCTAGAACTAAAGAGAAATTTCCTGACAGTGAGAACAGTCAATCAGTGGAACAACCTGCCTCCAGAAGCGGTGAATGCTCCAACACTGGAAGTTTTTAAGAAGAAACTGGACAGCCATTTGTCTGAAATGGGATAGGATTTCCTACCTAAGCAGGGGGTTGGACTAGAAGACCTCCAAGGTCCCTTCCAATTCTATTCTATTCTATTCTATTCTATTCTATTCTATTCTATTCTATTCTATTCTATTCTATTCTATTCTATATTCCATCCTATATTCTATTCTATTCTATTCTATTCTATTCTGTTCTGTTCTGTTCTGTTCTGTTCTGTTCTATTCTATTCTATTCTATTCTATTCTATTCTATATTCCATCCTATATTCCATTCCATTCCATTCCATTCCATTCTGTTCTGTTCTGTTCTGTTCTGTTCTATTCTATTCTATTCTATTATATTCTATATTCCATCCTATATTCTATTCTATTCTATTCTGTTCTGTTCTGTTCTGTTCTGTTCTATTCTATTCTATTCTATTCTATTCTATTCTATTCTATTCTATTCTATTCTATTCTATTCTATTCTATATTCCATCCTATATTCCATCCTATATTCTATTCTATTCTATTCTATTCTGTTCTGTTCTGTTCTGTTCTGTTCTATTCTATTCTATTCTATTCTATTCTATTCTATTCTATTCTGTTCTGTCCTGTCCTGTTCTGTTCTGTTCTGTTCTGTTCTGTTCTATTCTATTCTATTCTATTCTATTCTATTCTATTCTATTCTATCCTATCCTATTCTATGGGGTAGTAGGGTCTCCTGATTGAGCAGGGGTTGGACTAGATGACCTCTAAGGTCCCTCTCCAGCTCTGTTATGCTTTTACTTGTATAAGAAAGCAGAGAAGACAGGGCTAGAGTCCAGACCCCCACTATTCCCAACTCATGGGGGGCAGATCTTCAGAGACTGCACCCTGTCTGTGTTCTCTTTCTTTTTCTTTTTTCCTTTTTCCACCCTATTCCCCAATCATTCCAAAGAGAGAGAGAGAGAGAGACTCTATGAAGTTCAGGATTGTTAAGTAAGGATTTGCCAAATATCGGAACGTTAAACCTTTAAAAACCGGGATTGTTTGGAGGAGGGCGGCGAGAATTCGGAGCTTTGACTGTAGAAATTGATGGCTTAGCGTAAATCTCCAGTTGCATTTTCTTTAGTCAATGAAACATACAGGAGAGCTTGGCGTTTCCTTTGTCAAAAGTATTATTCTGTTTAGTAAAACCGTTCGGCATGGCTTTTTTTTTTTTTTTTTTGCTAAAAGGCCTGGATGCAATCTTCTTTTGCAAGAATAATCTCTCACTACAGGGTAAACCTGTAATAAAGTTGGAAGGGACCTTGGAGGTCATCTAGTTCAACCCCCTGATCAGGCAGGAAACCCTATACCATTTCAAACAAATGGCTGTCCAGTCTCTTCTTAAAAGACTTCCAGTGTTGGAGCATTCACTGCTTCTGGAGGCAGGTTGCTCCACTGGTTAATTGTTCTCACTGTCAGGAAGTTTCTCCTTAGTTTCAGGTTGCTTCTCTCCTTGATTAGTTTCCATCCGTTGCTTCTCGTCCTGCCTTCAGGCATCTTGGAGAATAGCTTGACTTCTTCTTCTTTGGGGCAGCCCCTGAGATATTGGAACACTGCTATCCTGTCCCCCCTCGTCCTTCTCTTCATTAAACTAGAAATACCCAATTCCAGCAACCGTTCCTTATATATTGTGTGTAACACAGTTGTGTGGGAAGAATCTGAAGAAAGAAATATTTTGGGGAATATTAAAAAGGCAGAATATATTTCCCCAAAGCAATAATGGAGAAGATCTTTCAAAAAGCAGAAAGTTCTCCACCACCACCCCCAGCCAGACAACTCAGCAGAAAACCAGCTTTTAGAAATGCAGATGTAATAATCCATTCAGGAAGGTTGGAGCTCTCCAGCTAGACGCTGAAGAGATTAGGAAGACAAAGACCCCCAAAATCAACATACCCCCACCCAAATTCTAAGGACAGGAGACATAATAGGATTTAACCCACCAATACCAAAAGGACACACTCAGACTCAGGTCAAAATACATGACACAGGAAATACAAAGCTTCAAACAGGAACAGGAAACAACCTCAAGAGCCCCAGCGGGTATAAAACTCACTCCCTACATGTGCTCTCTCTCTTTTCTTCCGGAGCCATCTTTCTGTCTGGCTTTCCTCTTTAATAAACTACAACCTTCTTTCTAAAGCAGTCGCCATGTTGTTTATTCCCAGCTTGGACTGGACCCTGATGAAGATTTTTTCCTTCTACAATTGTTAAGTGAATCTGGCTTCCCCATTAAGTTTGCCGGTCAGAAGGTCACAAAATTGATCACCTCTCCCCAGGACATTGCAATCGTCATAAATATAAGCCTCTGAATTTTGATCACGTGACCACGGGGATGCTGCAACTGACGTAAGTGCCATTGTAACTTCAAATGGTCACTAACTGAATGCTTGTAAGTCAAGGACGACCTTTACACAGTCCTTTTTTTAAAGACAGGAACCCTTGCTTGTACTATACAGGCAGTCCTCAACTTACAACCGGAACTGGAACCAGAACTCCCCTCGCCAAGCAATGTAGTCATTAAAGGAGTGATGTCTGATTTTACAACTTTTTCGTCCCTGATTGTTAAGCCAGTCACTGCAGTTATTGTCATTAAGCGAATCCGGTTTCTCCCATTGACTGTGTTGAAAGAAAAATCTTCATGAGGGTCCAGTCCAAGCTGGGAATAAACAAAATGGAGACTGCTTTAGAAAGAAAGTTGCAGTTTATTGAAGAGCAGAGCCAGACAGAAAGATGGCTCTGGGAAATAAAACTGACCACATGTAGTAGGGAGTGGTGGGTTTTTATACCTTCTTGAGCTTTTGTTTGGAGTTGTTCCTGTGTCATGAACTTTGACCTGAGTCTGAGTGTGCCTTACTGGTATTCTGATGGTGATAGGTTAATCCTATTATGCCCCAAAGGTCATATCCTGCTTCCTTGGGGCTGTGGCTGATGGCTAGATCCTGTGTTGGATTTTTTTTTTTTTTTTTGGTGCAAGGGATTGTTGATTCTAGGCATCTTTGTCTTTCTAATCCCATCTGCTCTAAGCTCCCAGGTGCCAGTCTTTCTGAATGGATTATTATATCTGCATTTCTACAGAGCTGGTTTCTGCTTGGGGGAGGCAGACTTGGGGCTATTAAGAAAAACAGGGTCTGCTTTTCTGCCTCTTTAAGATCCTTTGAGGAAATATAATATTCTGCCCTTTTTAATATTTCCTTCTCTGTGGGGCGCTGACTTCCCACAACTGCGAGTCAGAAATCCCCTAGGATGGTTACTAATGGCGGTCGCATGTCCCTGGGATACTGCAGCCACTGTAAATGCAGACCAGTTGCCAAGCGCCCAAATTTTGATCACATGACTGTGGAGTTGTTGTCACGGTAACTGAGTGTGAAGATTGGACATTGGACCCTAACCTCTAACCCTATACCATTTCAGACATGTGGCTGTCCAGTCTCTTCTTAAAGGCCTCCAGTGATGGAGCAGCCACAACTTCAGGAGGCAGGTGGTTCCACTGGTTAATTCTCACAGTCAGGACATTTCTCCTTAATTCCAAGTTGGTTCTCTCCTTGGTGAGTTTCCATCCGTTGCTTATTGTTCTGCTTTGGGGAATAGGTTGATTCCCCTCTTCTTTGTGGCAGCCCCTGAGATATTGGAAGGCTGCTATCAGGTCACCCCTTGTCCTTCTTTTCTCTAGACTGGCCATACCCAAATTCTCTTTCTCCTTCTTCTCCTCCTTCTCCTTCTTCTCCTCTCCTTCCAATCATTCTCCTTCTCCTCCTCTTCCTCTGCCTCCAATCCTTCTCTTTCTCCTCCTCCTTCTCTCCTTCTTCTACTCCTTCTCCCTCTCCTTCTCCTCCTCTCCCTCCAATTCTTCTCCTCCTTCTCCTCCTCTCCCTCCAATCCTTCTCTCTCTCTCTCTCTCTCTCTCTCTCTCTCTCTCTCTCTCTCTCTCTCTCCCACTCCTCTATTAAATGCTCTAAGTTCAACTCAGCTCTTAAAGAATCTCTGGAGTCACGCTTAATTCCTCATCTGGAACTATCATCTTGGCAGATGTAGTTAATTTTTTTTTTACTGTAATTCTGCTTAGAATAAAAAGCATTAGATGGTGAGGTTAGCAGAGAAATTGCTGGATTTATTCTTGCTTTTAAAAACTTTCCAGATCTATCTATCTATCTATCTATCTATCTATCTATCTATCTATCTATCTATCTATCTATCTATCTATCTATCTATCTATCTATCTATCTATCTATCTCTACCTATCTACCTATCTACCTACCTACCTACCTACATCTGTCTGTCTGTCTGTCTGTCTGTCTGTCTGTCTGTCTGTCTGTCTATCTATCTATCTATCTATCTATCTATCTATCTATCTATCTATCATATAGGTCTGTCTGTCTGTCTATCTGTCTCTCTCTCTGTGTCTCTCTCTCTCTCTCTACCTACGTCTGTCTGTCTGTCTATCTATCTATCTATCTATCTATCTATCTATCTATCTATTTATCATATAGGTCTGTCTGTCTGTCTGTCTGTCTGTCTCTCTCTCTCTCTCTACCTACCTACCTACTTACCTACCTACCTACCTACCTACCTACCTACCTACCTACGTCTGTCTGTCTGTCTGCCTGCCTGCCTGTCTGTCTGTCTCTCTCTCTCTCTCTCTCTCTCTCTCTCTCTCTCTATCTATCTATCATATAGGTCTGTCTGTCTGTCTATCTGTCTCTCTCTCTGTGTCTCTCTCTCTCTCTCTACCTACGTCTGTCTGTCTGTCTGTCTGTCTGTCTATCTATCTATCTATCTATCTATCTATCTATCTATCTATCTATCTATCTATTTATCATATAGGTCTGTCTGTCTGTCTGTCTGTCTGTCTGTCTGTCTCTCTCTCTCTCTCTACCTACCTACCTACTTACCTACCTACCTACCTACCTACCTACCTACCTACCTACGTCTGTCTGTCTGTCTGTCTGCCTGCCTGTCTGTCTGTCTGTCTCTCTCTCTCTCTCTCTCTCTATCTATCTATCTATCTATCATATAGGTCTGTCTGTCTGTCTGTCTGTCTCTCTCTCTCTCTCCATCTCTCTCTTTCTTTTTTTCTTTCTCACGCTCTCCCTATCTCTCTCTCTCTTGTTGAATCTGCCAAGGGTTCCACAGGCTCCTGACTGTTAGCTTCAGATTCAGAACTGGAAATCTACTTTCTGTCTTCATATAAAATTATCTTTACCCAATTAAGAAGCCCTCCCACCTACCCACCCACCCACAATGATTTCTTCCCTAGCTGTTGCTGCAGCTCCCAGAGGTTTTGTGCAATTTCTTTGAAAATGCCAAGAAGTTATAATATTTGAGTTCTGGATTTGGTGACATTTAAACAAGAGCGTTATAAATCTGACCTCATTGTGTGTAGTTAAATCTTGTGACAGCGAAGGGTAAGAAAATCTTTGATTGCAATAGTGACCCCGTTATTACGGCTAAGCAGGAATGAAATTGCCAGAGGAAAACTGAGGGAGACCTACTGGTGATCCCTGACTTACAACCATTCATTTAGCGACCATTTGAAATTAGAACGGCACTGGAAAAAGTGACTTATAACTGGTCCTCACACTTATAACCATTGTTGTGTCTCCATGTGATCAAAATTCAGGTGCTTGGCAACCCGTCCTGTCTACAAACGTTGCAGTAGGCCGAGATCATGTGATCCCATTTGTGGCCTTTCCCCCTGCTTCTGACCAGCAAAGTCAATGGAGAAAGCCAGATTCGCTTAATGACCTCGTGATTCACTTCACAATTGCCAGGATTTGTTTAACAACTGTGGCAAAAAGGTCATAAAATCAGGTGTGACTCACTAAACAGCCATCTTGCGTAGCAACAGGAATTCTGGTGTCAATTGCGGCTGTCCGTTGAGGAGAATTCTGGGAGTAATAATAATAATAATAATAATAATAATAATAATCTGTAATACCATCAAACATCCTCATCTGCCTATCCTAGGTCCTGGGTAAGGACTCGATAGGTAGACAAAATGCCAAATCCAGTCTGAACATCTGGCTGACTGTGCGATGATCAATAATAATAATAATAATAATAATAATAATAATAATAATAATAATAATAATAAAGTTGGAAGGGACCTTGGAGGTCATCTAGTCCAGCCCCCTGCTCAAGCAGGAGATCTATACCCTTGCAGACAAACGGTTGTCCAGTCTCTTGTTAAAAACTTCCAGTGTTGGAGCATTCACAGCTTCTGGAGGCAGGTTGGTTAATTATTCTAACTGTCAGGAAGTTTCTCCTTAGTTCTAGGTTGCTTCTCTCCTTGATTAGTTTCCGTCCATTGCTTCTTGTCCTGCCTTCAGGTGCTTTGGAAAATAGCTTGACTCCCTCTTCTTTGGGGCAGCCCCTGAGATATTGGAAGGCTACTATCATGTCACCCCTCGTCCTTCTCTTCATTAAACTAGACATACCCAATTCCAGCAGCCTTTCCTTATATGTTTTAGCCTCCAGTCCCCTAATCATCTTTGTTGCTCTTCTCTGAACTCTTTCTAGAGTCTCCACATCTTTTTTACACCGTGGTGACAAAACTGGATGCAGTATTCCAAATGTGGCCTTACCAAGGCATTGTAAAGTGGTATTAATACTTCACATGATCTTGATTCTCTCCCTCTGTTAATGCAGCCTAGCACTGTGTTGACCTTTTTGGCAGCTGCAGCACACTGCTGGCTCCTATTTAAGTGATTGTCCGAGGTCCCTCTCACAGTTACTACTATTGAGTAAGGTACCACCTGTGCATTTGGTTTTTCTTGCCTAAATGTAGAACCTTGCTTTTTTCACCCTTGAATTTCATTTTGTTAGATAGGGCCCAGTGTTCAAGTCTGTCAAGATCCTCCTGTATCCTAAGCCTGTCTTCTGGAGTGTTGGCTATTCCTGTCAGCTTGGTGTCATTGCAAATTTGATGAGTTCCCCATCTATCTATCCCCTCATCCAAATCGTTGATGAAGATGTTGAAGAGCACTGGGCCAAGAACAGAGCCCTGGGGCACCCCACTACACACTTCCCTCCATGTAGATGCGGTTCCATTGAGGACCACACGCTGAGTACGGCCAGTCAGCCAGCTACGGATCCATCTGGTGGTGATGCTGTCTAACCCGCATTTTTCTATCTTCTCAAGTAGTAGGTTGTGGTCTACTTTGTCAAATGCCTTACTGAAGTCCAAGTAAATTATATCCACAGCATTCCTCTGGTCCACTAATTTTGTCACTTGGTCAAAGAATGCAATAAGATTTGTCTGGCATGATCTATTTTTGACAAACCCATGTTGGCTTTTAGTAATGACTTTGTTGCCTCTAGGTGTTCGTTGATTCGTTGTTTGATTATCTTTTCCAGGATCTTCCCAGGTATTGAGGTCAGGCTGATAGGTCTGTAATTTCCTGGATCCATTTTTTTTCCTTTTTTGAGGATGGGAACTACATCAGCTCTTTTCCAGTCCTCTGGTAGTTCCCCTGTGTTCCAGGATCTTTGAAAAATATAGTTCAGTGGTTCCGATATCACATCTGCCAGTTCCTTGAGAAATCTGGGGTGTAATCCATCTGGTCCTGGCGATTTGAACTCATCTAGGCTGGACAGGTGTTCACTTACCATTTTCTTGCCTATCTTAACTTGTATTTCTATTTTGTTTTTTATGGCACTATTTTTGATAGTTTGGTCTGTTTTTTCCCTTTGGGTAAAGACAGATGCAAAAAACGAGTTAAATAGTTCTGCTTTCTCCCTGTTGCTTGTCACCTTCTTTCCACTTTCGCCCACTAATGGACCAATCGTTTCCTTCACTTTTTTCTTGTTTTTTACATGTTGAAAGAAGCTTTTTTTGTTATTTTTGACTTTGGTTGCAAGCCTTAGTTCAAGTTGAAGTCCACAAGTCTTAAAGTCACCCAGTTCGCCGACCCTTGGACTAGAGGTAGTCCTCAATTTATGACCACAATTGAGCCAGTTTCCGTCGCTAAATGAGACTTTTGTTACATTTTGCTCCATTTTAAGACCTTTTTCACCACGGTTGTTAAGTGAATCACTACAGTTCTGAAGCCTGTAACACGGTCATTAAGCGAATCTGGCTTCCCTATTGATTTTGCTCGTCAGACAGCCACAGAAGGGGATCACATGGCCCCGGGACACTGTGACCGTCATAAATATGAGTCAGTTTGCCAAGCATCTGAATTTCGATCTCGTGACCATGGGGATGCTGCAATGGTCGTAAGTGTGAAAAACGGTCATAAGTCGTCATCACTAAATGAACTGTCATAAGTTGAGGATGAGCTTTAAAGTCCCCTCCCCCCAGATAAAATGAAAGCTGTGAAGAGAGAGGCCCATCCACCTTCATCCAAGCCCTTCTGAACAAGGGGAACTTGTGTCAATCTGTCGGCTGGCCAATTGACACGGCTGCCAGAACGGTGAGATTTGAACTCGTTGCTTAGCTACCGCACGATGCTAAGATTAAAGTCTGAGGACTCGCTGACGGCATTTTCCTTTCCTCATTGCTCTCGCTTTTTCCCTCCCGGAGCGATGAGACCCCAGACTATATTTCCATTTTCTTTTAAAAAGATCTTTTTGAGGCGCAAAGGGAACAGGATCCCTCTAATGGATTCCTGCAAGGGGATCCAGCTGAAGTGGGTTTCCATTTAAAAAACCACCTTGGCTACAAAAATCAGAAAAAAAAATATATTGAAAATGGGGTTTACCATTGGTTTTTCCTGGCCTGTTTCTTAGAGATGTGAGGGAAACCAAGCAAAAACCAGAATTATACAAAGTCCTCGACTTACAACTACAAGTGAGCCCGGCGTTTCTATGGCTAAGCGAGACCGTTCTTAAGAAATGTGCAGAAATGGACAGTGTTTGAGATTGAAAGAAAAGAAGAAGAAACAGAATATTTTCAAACTTGGGACTTATTTAACCAATGGTTGGAGAAACGAACTCGGCCAGGGGTAGGCAACCTTGGCTCTTTTATGACTGGTGGACTCCAACTCCCAGAATTCCTGAGCCAGCATGGCTCAGCTTGGAAACCTCTCCCTTTCCCCTCAGCATGGCTGGCTCAGGAATTCTGGCAGTTGAAGTCCACGAGTCATAAAAGGGGCAAGGTTGCCTACCCCTGATCTATCTATCTATCTATCTATCTATCTATCTATCTATCTATCTATCTATCTATCTATCTATCTATCTATCTATCTATCTATATAACATCTCGGTGAGGGATAGGCAACCTTGGCTCTTTTATGACTCATGGACTTCAACTCCCAGAATTCCTGAGCCAGCCACGCTGAGGGGAAAGGGAGAGGTTTCCAAGCTGAGCCATGCTGGCTCAGGAATTCTGGGAGTTGAAGTCCACGAGTCATATAAGAGCCAAAGTTGCCTACCCTGAACTAGGATCAGGAATTTAATTTGTATTCGCCAATGATGAACTGAGACAGCACGTTTGTCAAATAAGCACGGTTGAATTGTATTTTAAAAAAATCAATAAAAACTTGAATAAATTTTTAAAAAGACAGTCGTTAAGTGAGTGTGGCCTCATTTTACGCCCTTCCTGGCCACAATTCTTAAGGGAATCCCTGCAGTTTTTAAGTGACCACCGTTGTTCAATGCATCCGGATTTCCCATTGACTTTGCTTGTCAGCAGGTTGCAAAAGTGGGTCATGTGATCCCGGGACACTCCAACTGTCGTAACTGTGAGTCAGTTGTCAAGTGTCTGAATTTTGACCACATGGGGATGCTGCAATGGTCGTCCAGTTTTGGTCACCACGATGTAAAAAAGATGTTGAGACTCTAGAAAGAGTGGAGAGAAGAGCAACAAAGATGATCAGGGGACTGAAGGCTAAAGCATATAAGGAATGGTTGCTGGAATTGGGTATGTCTAGTTTAACGAAGAGAAGGACGAGGGGGGACAGGATAGCAGTCTTCCAATATCTCAGGGGCTGCCCCAAAGAAGAGGGAGTCAAGCTATTCTCCAAAGTGTCAGAGGGCAGGAGAAGAAATAATGGATGGAAACTAACCAAGGAGAGAAGCAACCTGGAACTAAGGAGAAACTTCCTGACAGTTAGAACAATTAACCAGTGGAACAACCTGCCTCCAGAAGCGGTGAATGCTCCAAACTGGAGGGTTTTAAGAAGCGACTGAACTGCCATTTGTCCGAAATGGTATAGGGTTTCCTGCCTGAGCAGAGGGTTGGACTAGATGACCTCCAAGGTCCCTTCCAGCTCTGTTATTCTGTTAAATCTTGTACAGACCTGGATGGGAAGAGGTCTATTTCTCTGGGAAGATATTTTGGACTCCTGCCTTGGGCAGTGGGGGGGGGTGTTGGACTAGAAGACCTCCAAGGTTCCTAGAATTCCATATTGGGAATAGTTTAAAAGAAAAGAAAAGAAAGAATATTCCTTCAAATCTGGTTCAACAATTATGTCTTTGGCTGTTTAATGATATGCAGTGCTGTGGTTTTATGATGCTCATGTTTGAAGGGTTGATTGCATTTTACTGTCTGATATCTTGATTTTGTTAAAAATTATTGCTCTATGATGGATTGATTAAGTGCCATCAAGTCATTTTCGATTGCTAGCAACCACAGTGATAGATTTTCTCCTAGGGGATCCGTCCTTCAGCTCTTTCAATGGTGGCCCCATCCTCCTTGCCACTGAATCCATCATCCTTGCTCCTCTTCTTCTTCTCTTTCCTTCCACCTCTCCCAGCATTACGGATTTCTTCGGATCACCAGGTCTTCCTATTGATTGAGTGTGTGGGCCATGACAGCATTGTGAACTAGGAGCCATCTCCTAGGCTGGTTTTTGGCAAGATGATCTGTCTGCAGCCTGGTCTTTCAGGTCCTCCAATGGGGCTACTGATCCTCCTCCTCCGCCTCCTCCTCCTCCTCCTCCTCCTCTTCTCTTCCTCTTTCCTTCCCTTTCTCTTAGCATTACGGACTTATTCTGAGAACCAGGTCTTTGTGTTGATTGAAGTATTGTATGCCATCACATCAGTGTTGACTATTAGCAGCCATGTAGTGTAATTCATTTCTTGCAGGGTGATCTGTCTCTACCCTGGTGGTGGTCTTCCTCCTCCTCCCCCTCCTCCTCCCCCTCCCCTCCTCTCCTTCTTCTCCTCCTCTCCCCTCCCCTCCTCCCCTTCTTCTCCTTCTCCTCCTCCTCCCCTTCCCATTCCTTTTCCCCTTCTCCTTCCTTCCACTCCCCCTCCCCTCTTCCCCTTCTCCTTCTTTTCCCCTCCCCCTCCCCTCCTCCTCCTCCTTCTCCTCCTCTACCCCTCTCTTCCTCCTCCCTCTTCCTTTTCCCCTTCTCCTTCCTTTCCCCTTCTCCTCCTCCTCCTCTTCCTTTTCCCCTTCTTCCTTTCCCCTCTTCCTCCTCTTCTCCTCCACCCCTTCCCCTTCCCATTCCTTTTCCCCTTCTCCTTCCTTCCCCTCCCCCTCCCCTCCTCCCCCTCCTCTCCTCCTCCTCCTCCCCTTCTCCTTCCTTTCCCCTCTCCCTCCCCTCCCCTCCTCCTCCTCCTCCTCCTCTACCCCTCCTCCTCTCTTCCTCCTCCCTCTTCCTTTTCCCCTTCTCCTTCCTTTCCCCTTCTCCTCCTCTCCTCCTCCTCCTCCTCTTCCTTTTCCCCTTCTTCCTTCCCCCTCCTCTTCCCCTTCCCCTTCCCATTCCTTTCCCCCTTCTCCTTCCTTTCCCCTCCCCCTCCCCTCCTCCCCTCCTTCTCCTCCTCCTCCTGTTCTCTAGGATCCCGAGACTCCTATAAGATGAGCAGCTACATAAATGGTTTCAATCAGTAAGTAAATGGTGCTACTGATCCTCTTCCTCCTCCTCTTCTTCTTCCTCTCTTCCCTTCCACCTGGGGCTTTCTGGGAAAAAAAACCGCATGGTAATCAAAACCAGCACAAAGCTCTCCCCCCCCCCCGCACAAAGAACAGGCAGTATAAACCTCTCTGCAAGCATCGTTTCCATTCCCAACCCCATCGAAGATAAGCTAAATTATTGCAGGAGCCAGTAATCTGAATTTCCCTTTCAGGTCAATGCCCGTTGGGTCTATTTGCAAATCCGTATTTTTCAAAGAGCTTGCAATTATTCAGACTTACCCCCCCCTCCCCCTGCCCCAGCCAAATGGCTTTCTTTTTCTGAAAAAGACCTAGTGGGGGCGTGGGAAGTGTCCAGCCTTGGCAGCTTTTAAGACTTGCGGACTTCAACTCCCAGAATTCCCCAGCCAGCATGGCTGGCTGGCGAATTCTGGGAGTTGAAGTCCGCAAGTCTGAAAGTTGCCCAAATTGAATGGCAGAGGGAATCAAGCTATTTTCCAAAGCACCTGAAGGCAGGACAGAGAAGCAACAGGTGGAAACTCATCAAGGAGAGAAGCAACCTGGAACTAAGGAGAAACTTCCTGACAGTGAGAACAATTAATCAGTGGAACAACCTGCCTCCAGAAGTGGTGAATGCTCCAACACTGGAAGTTTTTAAGAAGAGACTGGACAGCCATTTGTCCGAAATGGTGTAGGGTTTCCTGCCCGAGCAGGGGGTTGGACTAGATGACCTCCAAGGTCCCTTCCAACTTTACTATTATTATTATTATTATTAACAGCAGCATTTTCTCCTCCGGAAAAGGCCTTTCCAAGATCTTCTGAAACCTCTGCCGCTGCCTTTCCTCCAGCCTTCTAAAAAAAAAAACCACAAAAAACAGGCAGTCCTCAACTTAACGACTTACAATTTCTGTCGCTAAGTGAGGCGTTCGCCTTTTGTATTCTGCGTTCTGCTTTTCAGACCCTGGCTTGCCAAAGAGAAGCAACAACCTGGCTTGCCAAAGAGAAACGACATCCACGGGGCCAGGGGGGGGGTGTTGGGTGGGTAGGGGGCAGACAAGGCGATCCAATGCTGCATAATGGAGTAGGATGAAATTAAATTAACTTTACAAGCTCCCATCTTGCTTCTTTCGAGGTCCATATCTCCTCTGTCTCTCTCTTTCTCCTGGGAAGTGATTTCTCCCCCCCACCTTTTAAAGAAAGCCTTTGCTGACTCAGCCTCGGCCGAGCCAGAGAAGAATTGAGGGGGTGTCCTCACACCCCCTCCTCTTTCTCCTCCTCCTCCTCCTGGCCAACCGCATCAGCAGGGTCATTAAAACCCTGGACTGCATCAGCCTTGTGTCAAGAAACAAGACAGAAGGAGAGTAAGAAAAACCCCAATTATGGCTGGCGTCTAAAATCTAGTCACTGTGATCCTTCTATTCTTCAGCACAGACAGCTGCAACTATTACTTGGCCCAGATCAGAATAACAGAGTAACACAGTTGGAAGGGACCTCAGAGGTCATCTGGTCCAGCCCCCTGCTCAACCAGCAGACCCTACAGACTCTAGAAAGAGTGCAGAGAAGAGCAACAAAGATGATCAGGGGACTGGAGGCTAAAACATATAAGGAACGGTTGCTGGAATTGGGCATGTCTGGTTTAACGAAGAGAAGGACGAGGGGGGACAGGATAGCAGTCTTCCAGTATCTCAGGGGCTGCCCCAAAGAAGAGGGAGTCAAGCTATTCTCCAGAGCACCTGAAGGCAGGACAAGAAGCAACGGATGGAAACTAACCAAGGAGAGAAGCAACCTAGAACTAAGGAGAAACTTCCTGACCGTTAGAACAATTAACCAGTGGAACAACCTGCCTCCAGAAGCTGTGAATGCTCCAACACTGGAAGTTTTAAAGAAGAGACTAGACAGCCATTTGTCTGAAATGGTAGAGGGTTTCCTGCCTGAGCAGGGGGTTGGACTAGAAGACCTCCAAGGTCCCTTCCAACTGTATTATTATTATTATTATTATTATTATTATTATTATTATTATTATTATTGATCATCGCACAGTCAGCCAGATGTTCAGACTGGATTTGGCATTTTGTCTACCTATCGAGTCCTTACCCAGGACCTGGGATAGGCAGATGTGGATGTTTGATGGTATTACAGATATTGTCGCAGGATGGAAGCAGTTCCTAGTAAGGCCGCCTTTTGCAATTGACTAATAGCGAATTTGTCAATGCTTCAAGTGGTGTTCAAGTGGTGCTCCAGTTGTTTTGGGATTGCACCCAAGGCGCCTATGACTATTGGTACTACCCTTGCTTGCTTTTGCCACAGTCTTTCTATTTCTATTTGTAGGTCTTTGTATTTTGTTATCTTCTCCAATTCTTTCTATTATTATTATTATTATTATTATTATTATTATTATTATTATTATTATTATTATTATTATTATTATTATTATTATTATTACTACTACTATCAGACCAATGGTTGTCCAGTCTCTTCTTATAAAACCCCCAGGGATGGAGCCCCCACATCATTGGAATAGCTCACCGATTTTTCAATCAGGTTAACTTGAAGTTGTGGGTGAGCAGGGCAAGCCAAACCTTCTTTGGCTAGGATGGTAGAATTCTGGAATGGGAGAGGTTGGAGGAAGCCCTGAGGTCATCTAGTCCAAGCCCCAGTTCAGGGAACCAATCCACTATCACAGCCGTGGTGGCGCAGGATTGCAGGTTTAATTCTGTCAACTGCCAGGAGTTCGATCCTGACTGGCTCAAAGTTGACGCAGCCTTCTGTCCTCCCGAGGTTGGTAAAATGAGGACCCAGATTGTTGGGGGGCAAATATGTTGACTCTGTAAACCTCTTAAAGAGGGCTGTAAAGCATTATAAAAGCATTATAAAGTGGTATATGCCTAAATGTGCTCTCTCTCTCTCTCTTTCTTCCTTCTCCTCCTCCTCCTCCTCTTTCTCTCTCTCTCTCTGTCTCTCTGTCTGTCTGTCTCTCTGTCTGTCTCTGTCTGTCTTTCTCTCTCTCTCTCTCTGTGTGTGTGTGTGTGTGTGTCTCTGTCTCTCTCTCTCTCTCTCTGTGTGTGTCTCTGTCTCTCTCTGTGTCTCTGTCTCACTCTCTCAGGTGGCGCAGTGGTTACAATGCATTATCGCAGGCAATCTCTACCCACTGCCAGCATTTTGACCTCAGCTGTGATCATAAGTCAAGGACAACTTGTACCTTAAAGTTACTAAGGTTGAGAAATTCTGGTTGATAAGTAGAGACTCAATTCCCCAGACTGTAGTTTGGGGGGCCAAAGAAACACCGCTTAGGTGTTCATTCACAGCTCCTTTTTGCCTCTTTCTCTGGAGCGTCTCTGCCTTTGTTCCTTTTCTGCTGTCTGTCTTATCAGCATGTCTTTCGTGATATTTAGATCACAGTGTGGCGGAGACGCCACGGAGGTCTCACCGCCCGTTTGTTCTGCTATCTGCTCTTCTGTCCCCTGCAGAGAGGATTTGAGCAGCATCTCGTGTTATGAGGATGCAGAAAGGCAAAAATCAAGGAAGGGACAGGGGAAGAAGGGAGGGAGGGAGGGAGGAAAAGGAGGG
The DNA here is from genome assembly GCF_016545835.1 of Crotalus tigris. Lineage (NCBI taxonomy): Eukaryota > Metazoa > Chordata > Lepidosauria > Squamata > Viperidae > Crotalus > Crotalus tigris. The sequence goes on from NW_024097448.1 coordinate 25,486, forward strand.
AAGGTGGAAGAGAGAAAAGAAAGAAAGAAAGAAAGAGGAAGGGAGGGAAGGAATGGAAGGAAGAGAAAAAAGAAAAGAAAGGAAGAGAAAGGAAGGAAGGAAGGGAGGAAGGAGGGAAGGAAGGAGAAGAAGGAAGGAAGACAGAGAGAAACAGAGGAACAAAAGAAGGAATGAAAGAAGAAATGAAAGAAGAAATGAAGAAAGAAAGAAAGAAAGAAAAAGAAAGAAGAAAGGGGGGAAAGAAACAAAGAAGGAAGGAAGGAAAGAGAGGAAGGAAGAGAGAGAGAGAAACAGACAGGAAGGAAGGAAAGAAAGAAAGAAAGAAAGAAAGAAAGAAAGAAAGAAAGAAAGAAAGAAAGAAAGAAGAAAACCCATCCGTTCTGAGTATTATAATGGGTGCCTGTAAATTTAGAAGGACAACTATCTTGTGTGCACGCTCCCTCATAAAGACACACACTCACACATACACGTGTGCAGGCATGCACACGCGAGCAGCTTCTGTCCTCATCGCCCGGCTGACCGAAGCTGCCACGGCTGGGCGGGGTTCGGAGGTGAGCAAGGGAATCGCCCATGCAGGAGGAAAAAGGGGAGACGGGCGCTGAGCGCCTCCGATTCCGAACGCTCCCCCAACGGATGGCGTGGAACTCTCTCCATGTTTATGGCATTGAAATGCTCTTGTTGTTTTCCGTGCCATCTGCAGAGTTCCTGTAGGGCAACCTGCGTTGCTTGCTGCCTGCAGGCACGTTGGCGGAGAGACAAAACTAATTTAATTTTCTCCTCCCTCACCCATCCCGGTTTCTGTCTTGAGGAATCTAGACTCTAGAGCAGTGGTTCTCAACCTTTCTAATGCCGCGACCCCATAATACAGTTCCCCATGTTGTGGTGACCCCCAACCACTTATACATCACCGGGTGCCAGGGGCGTGGCCAAAGAAAAGGGGGAAAAAATGGCGGACAGCCTTGTTTGGCGACCCCCGTGAAATGGTCGTTCGACCCCAAATGGGGTCCCGACCCACAGGTTGAGAACCACTGCCCTAGAAAGAGTACAGAGAAGAGCAACAAAGATGATCAGGGGACTGGAGGCTAAAACATATAAGGAACAGTTGTTAGAAATTGGGTATGTCTAGTTTAACGAAGAGAAGGATGAGGGGGGACATGATAGCAGTCTTCTAGTATCTCAGGGGCTGCCCCAAAGAAGAGGGAGTCAAGCTATTCTCCAAAGCAGTGGTTCTCAACCTGTGGGTCGGGACCCCATTTGGGGTCGAACGACCATTTCATGGGGGTCGCCAAATCATGCTGTCCACCATTTTGTTCCCTTTTCCCTAGCTGTCCTACTCCCTCTTATTGGTGGCCACACCCACTTGGGGGTCACCACAACATGGGGAACTGTATTATGGGGTCACGGCATTAGAAAGGTTGAGAACCACTGCTCAAAGCACCTGAAGGCAGGACAAGAAGCAACGGATGGAAACTAATCAAGAGAGAAGCAACCTAGAATAAGGAGAAAACTTCCTGACAGTGAGAACAATTAACCAGTGGAACTACCTGCCTCCAGAAGCGGTGAATGCTCCAACACTGGAAGTTTTTAAGAAGAGACTGGACAGCCATTTGTCTGAAATGGTATAGGGTTTCCTGCCTGAGCAGGGGGTTGGACTAGATGACCTCCAAGGTCCCTTCCAACTTTACTACTACTACTACTACTACTACTATTACTACTACTACTACTACTACTATTATTATTATTATTATTATTATTATTATTATTATTATTCACTCTCCTTCACCTTTCCCACTGGAAGAACTGGGACCGGCCACCACCATTTCTGCACGCTGGTCTCCAGGCCCAGTTGACGGACCTTCCTTTGGCTCAGTGGAATTGGGATCCAGTCTTCTCCGGGTCCTCAAGGGAAAGCCAGTGCTATGGTCCAGAGAGAGAGAGAGGGAGAGTTTGCTCCACTGCTTAAGGCAGCGGGCTAGAAATCAGGAGACTGGGAGTTCTAGTCCCGCTTTAGGCTTGAAAGCCAGCTGGGTGACTTTGGGCCAATCACCAGGAGACGGTGAGTTCTAGTCCCACTTTAGGCATGAAAGCCGGCTGGGTGACTTTGGGCCAATCACCAGGAGACTGGGAGTTCTAGTTCCCTTTAGGCTTGAAAGCCAATTGGGTGATGTTGGGCCAATCACCAGGAGACTGGGAGTTCTAGTCCCGCTTTAGGCATGAAAGCTGGCTGGGTGACATTGGACCAATCACCAGGAGACTGGGAGTTCTAGTTCCACTTTAGGCATGAAAGCCGGCTGGGTGACATTGGGCCAATCAGCAGGAGACTGGGAGTTCTAGTCCCGCTTTAGGCATGAAAGCCGGCTGGGTGACGTTGGGCCAGTCACCAGGAGACTGGGAGTTCTAGTCCCGCATTAGGCCTGAAAGCCGGCTGGGTGACGTTGGGCCAGTCACCAGGAGACTGGGATTTCTAGTCCTGCTTTAGGCTTGAAAGCCGGCTGGGTGACGTTGGGCCAATCACCGGGAGACTGGGAGTTCTAGTCCCACATTAGGCCTGAAAGCCGGCTGGGTGACTTTGGGCCAGTCACCAGGAGACTGTCAGTTCTAGTCCCGTTTTAGGTATGAAAGCCGGCTGGGTGACTTTGGGCCAATCACCAGGCGACTGGGAGTTCTAGTCCCGCTTTAGGCATGCCAGAGAGCTGGGTGACTTTGGGCCAGTCTCTCTCATCATAAATATGAACCACTTGCCAAGCATCTGAATTTTGATCACGCGAGCATAGAGGTGCTGCGACAGTTATAAGTGTGGAAAACATTCCCAAGTCTCTTTAAGTTTCAGTGCTGTGGTAACTTCAGATGGTCACTAAATGAACCGTTGTAAGTCGAGGGCTACCTGTATTCTCCTAAAAGATGGCATTGATGAGGAGCCCTGATTTTAAAAGCCTGGGGCTCCGTTGGAGAGAATTATTTCATGCAAAGAGAAAGAAATTTGCTCTCCAGATGTTAAGAAATCGATTGAAGTTTTGAAATGAAAATTCACAAGCAATAGGTTTCTGCATGATCTCGGTTGAAACATCCGTCTGCGACTCAAAATTAATTTTTAATTCATATTATATGGATCCTTTCCCTTTGCTTCCTTATTTCTTTCGCATCTCCTCTTCTTAGTGTAGTTTCATCAGTGTTTGTAGCTATTTTAGGGCAGGTGGAGTAATATCCTTGATATATTTTTAAAATTCTTTACCTCATTAGGAAAGGAATAACATCAAGCTATGGTGCCACGGAAACATCATGCGCTGGCAATGTTTCTAGTTGGGTAATGAAACATCTGTGAAAAAACAAGCAAGTTCAGAGACCAGCAGTCCTCCCCCCCCCTCATCCTCTCCTCAAACCCCCACTCTCTTCTAGCACTGATGATGTTACCTAGTTGGGTCATGAAACGTCTGCAAGGAAACAAGCAAGCTTGGAGAGCACCCAGGACCCCACAGTCCTCCTCCTCCTCCTCCTCCTCCTCCTCCTCCTCCTCCTCCTCCTCCTCCTCCTCTCCACAAACCCCTCTCCCTTCTAGCACTGATGATGTTACCTAACTGGGTCATGAAACATCTGCTAGAAACAAGCAAGCTCAAAGAGCACCAAGGATCCCATAGTCATTGTCGTCATCGTCATCGTTGTCTTCCTCCTCCTCCTTTTCCTCCTCCTCCTCCTCTTCCTCCTCCTCCTCCTTTTCCTCCTCCTCCTCCTCCTCCTCCTCCTCCTCCTCTCCACAACCCCCATTCTCTTCTAGCACTGATGATGTTACCTAGTTGGGTCATAAAACACCTGCAAGAAAATCTCCAAGCTTAGAGAGCACCAAGGATTCAATAGTCGTCGTTCCCCCCCTCCTCCTCCTCTTCCTCTTCCTCCTCTTCCTCTTCCTCCTCTCCACAACCACCACTCTCTTCTAGCACTGATGATGTTACCTAGCTGGGTCATAAAATGTCTGCAAGAAAACCGCCAAGCTCAGAGAGCACCAAGGATTCAATAGTCCTCCTCCCACTCCCCCTCCTCCTCTCCATTAATCCCATGCTCCCTTTTAGCACTGATGATGTTACCTAGTTTGGGTCATGAAACGTCTGCAAGAAAACAACCAAGTTCAGAGAGCACCAAGGACCCCACAGCCCTCCTCCACTTCCTTCCTTCTAGCACTGATGATGTTACCTAGTTGGGTGATGAAATGTCTACAAGAAAACAACCAAGTTCAGAGAGCACCAAGGATCCCACTATTAATTCAATGTTTCCCCATCTCGACAACTTCAGTCGAGGGTGGATCTCTACTCCCAGGTCTCCCCAGCCAGCCAACGCTGTTGCTAGGAATTCTGGGAACTGCAGCCCCCACATTCAGAAGCCAGCCAAGCTGAAAAATGCTGCTAGTCTTCTCAGAGGTCTGCTTTGAAGCCCATTTTCATTCTTAAACATTGAATATTATAAATATTTGAATATTATTATGAATAATTGAATAGTGAATAATATTATTAGTGTTATTAAATATTAAATACTGAACTTTTAAAAAAAATTGATGGCAAACTGAATGGCAGCCGAGCAACTTTACTAATTGTGCTTCTTTCTTGGCATCCTTCAATATATCCATCTCAGTTTAGAGAATTCTAAACTGAACACTTTAACATTGTTTCTCCCCTGGTGGTTCGTGGTAGAAAAGGAGACAGACAGAAATGGAAGTCAATTAGCCATAGCACTTAAACTTATATACCGCTAATAGATAAGATAGACAGACAGACAGACAGACAGACAGATAGATAGATAGAGGAAGAGAGAGGAGACAGACAGAAATAGCACTTAGACTTACATACCACTAATAGATGATAGATAGATAGATAGATAGATAGATAGATAGATAGATAGATAGATAGATAGATAGATAGATGCATTAACAGAGGGATAGAATCAAGATCACGTGAAGTATTAATACCACTCTACAATGCCTTGGTAAGGCCACACTTGGAATACTGCATCCAGTTTTGGTCACCACGATGTAAAAAAGATGTTGAGACTCTAGAAAGAGTACAGAGAAGAGCAACAAAGATGATTAGGTGACTGGAGGCTAAAACATATAAGGAACGGTTGCGAGAATTGGGTATGTCTAGTTTAACGAAGAGAAGGACAAGGGGGGACATGATAGCAGTATTCCAATATCTCAGGAGCTGCCATAAAGAAGAGGGAATTAAGCTATTTTCCAAAGCACCTGAAAGCAGGACAAGAAGCAACGGGTGGAAACTAATCAAGGAGAGAAGCAACCTAGAACTAAGGAGAAACTTCCTGACAGTGAGAACAATTAATCAGTGGAACAGCTTGCCTCCAGAAGCAGTAAATACTCCAACACTGGAAGTTTTTAAGAAGAGACTGGACAGCCATTTGTCCGAAATGGTGTAGGGTTTCCTGCCTGAGCAGGGGGTTGGACTAGATGACCTGCAAGGTACCTTCCAATTTTATTACTATTATTATTATTATTTACAGATAGATAGATAGATAGATAGATAGATAGATAGATAGATAGATAGATAGATAGATAGAGGAAGAGTGAGATAGAGACAGAGACAGACAGAAATAGCACTTAGACTTACATACCACTAATAGATAATAGATAGATAGATGATAGATAGATAGATAGATAAATAGATAGATAGATAGATAGATAGATAGATAGATAGATAGATTCTAACCACTGCACCACCATAGATAAATGATAGATAATAGAGATAGATAGATAGATAGATAGATAGATAGATAGATAGATAGATAGATAGATAGATAGATAGATAGATAGGTAGGTAGGTAGGTAGGTAGGTAGGTAGGTAGGTAGGTAGGTAGACAGACAGAGAAATAGCAGACTTATATACCTTTAATAGATAGATAGATAGATAGATAGATAGATAGATAGATAGATAGATAGATAGGAAGAGAGAGAGAGAGGGAGACAGAGACAGAAAAAGCACTTAGACTTACATACCATTAATACTGTAGATAATAGATAGATAGATAGAGATAGATAGATAGATAGATAGATAGATAGATAGATAGATAGATAGATAGATAGATAGATAGAGATAAATAACAGACTTATATACTGCTAATAGATACATAGATGATAGATAGATAGACAGATAGCAATAGCATTGAGACTTATATACTGCTTCACAGGGCTTTGCAACAATCTGGCTGAGGAATTCTGGGAGTTGAAGTCCATAAGACTTAAAGTTGCCAGGGTTGGAGTCCTCTGTTCCACCTGGCTTCCCCAAGCAAAGTCAGTGGGGAAGCTGGCAGGAAGTTGAAAGTTGCCGTCACCTCATTTAATGACCACGGAAAACGGGTTGCAAAATGGGGTGCAGGCACGGGATGCCTAATTTAACAACTGCAATGCTTAAGGACAAAATTTCTGGTCCCTATTGTGGTTGTAAGTCCAGGACTAGCTATATTGCTGTGAATATTTATTGCTTTATTTAAGTCCTGCGGGCCACCCGGGGATACGTTTAGTGGTCTGGGTAGCTAAATTGCTAAAAAGTTAAATAAATTACCTCAGACTGACTCATTATTTAAACTGGTTCAGAAAAACTTACAATCCCAGGATTCTGGGTGAACTTCAGATTTCAAATACCTTCTATCTGAAGCTGTGGGTAATGGTTTTCGTTCTCTAGGCAGTCCACTAAGCCACTAAGAAGAGGGAAGAAGATGGGGAAATGAAAAGTGCTAAGAAAGAAAGGAAGAAAGGAAGGGAGGGAGGGAGAGAAAGAGAGAGAGAGAGAGAGAGAGAGAGAGAGAGAGAGAGAGAGAGAGAGAGAAAGAAAGATGAAAATGAAGGGAGGGAGGGAGAGAGAGGGAAGAAAGGAAAGTAGAGGAAGGAAGGAAAAAGAAAGAAAGATGAAAATGAAGGGAGGGAGGGAGAGAGAGAGGGAAGGAAGGAAAGTAGAGGAAGGAAGGAAGAAGAAAGAAAGAAAGAGAAAGAAAGAAAGGAAAGAAAGAAAGAAAGAAGGAAGGAAGGAAAGAAAGAAAGAAAGGAGAATTATCTATAGGTGCCCCAAAGTGGAAGGATTAAGCTTTTTGGACTACAATGACCCTAATCCTTTCCTACTGACCACAAGGGATGAAGCAGTTAGGTTCAAGGGCCTAACTAGTAGAGGGAATACAAATTTTCCTACTTATGTTCAAGAATTCTTCATTTTTTTTTTGTATCACGGACCCCTCTGCATATTTATCGAAACAATTCTAAGGAAAAAAAAAATTAGCTATCTGCATCAAATGTACTTAAAAAAAACATAGACTGTATTACAAAGGAAACCAATTATGCTCAAATACGGTGCTCAAAAGATGGAGAAAAAAAAAACCTAATTGAAATAATTTTACGCAGGGAGATGCGTTGAACTTCACAAACATTTCGGGAAGCGAGAGGCGGTAAATTACCTGCGTCTCTACATTCCGGATTGAATGAAAAGTGGCATTTTAACTGGAGGCTGGGAAAATTAAAACTGTGTGTTCTTTTTTTTTCTTCTTCTCCCATCCAAGTTCATGGACACCCTAAAATCGAAGCACAGACCCCGAAGGTCTGTGATACTCATATTACAGATCTGTATGTGGGAATGACTTTTGGAGATTAGGAAAAACATAAAGCCTAAGGCAGAGGTCCCCAATCTTTTGGGCACCAGGGACGGGTTCCGTGGAGAGAGGTTTTTCCACAGACCGGAGAGTGCGTGGTTTTGTGTGCTGCCTGCATCTCGTGAATGGGGCTTTGCTTGTTTGTGCGGACCAGTTGCTGGCATGCTGCAGGCCAGTACTGGTCCACGGCCCAGGAATTGGGGACCCCTGGTCTAAGGGAATGGTTCGATATGAGAAAAGTTAGCTAGGAGCTGCATAATGAATGGAAAACAAAACTTAGAAGGGGCCATTTAGAGCTTCTAAGCCTATAAAGCAGTGGTTCTCAACCTTTTTAATGCCGCGACCCCCAACTGGTCATAAGTTGAGGACTACTCAACCAGTCGTAAGTCGAGGACTACTCAACTGGTGCAACACCGTTTGCAGAATGGGACTTTTGGCGGGCTCAGCAGGGCAGAGACAGCCTGGACAATTCCTATTGGCTTTTGAAAGCCAATAGAATTAGACTCTATTCAAGAGCGTCTATTCTATGGGCTTTCAAAAGCCAATAGAATAAAAGGGAGTAGCACAGCTAAGGAAAAGGGGGAAAAAATGGCGGACTGCGTTGTTTGGCGACCCCCGTGAAATGGTCGTTCGACCCCAGATGGGGTCCCGACCCACAGGTTGAGAACCACTGCTATAAAGAGAATGGCAGGTTTCTATTTTTAGTTATGGAAGATTCTGCTAATGGAGCCTTAAAATAACAGAGTGGCAGAATTGGACGGGACCTTGGAGGTCTTCTAGTCCAACCCCCTGCTCATCCAGGAAACTCTATACCATTTCAGACAAATGCTTGTCCAATCGCTTCTTTGAAACCTCCAGTGATGGAGCACCCACAACTTCTAAAGGCAAACTGTTCCACTGGTTAATTGTTCTCAGAATAACAGAATTGGAAGGGATCTTGGAGGTCCTCTAGTCCAGCCCCCTGCTCAGGCAGGAAGCCGTACATGATCTCAGACAAATGGTCGTCCAGTCTCTTCTTAAAAACCTCCAGTTATGGAGCAGATGTAACTTCTGGAGGCAAGCAATTCCACTGGTTAATTGTTCTAACGATCAGGAAGTTTCTCCTTAAGTTCTAGGTTGCTTCTCTCCTTGATTAGTTTCCACCCGTTGCTTCTTGTCCTGCCTTCAGGTGCTTTGGAGAATAGCTTGACTCCCTCTTCTTTGGGGCAGGCCCTGAGATACTGGAAGACTGCTATCCTGTCACCCCTAGTTCTTCTTTTATAAAGTTGAATTAGCTCATCTGGATATGTTTCCTGTCTGCTTTACGGATCCCAGATTAAGAACTTATAATGATAGAGGTAGTCCTTGAATTACAGTACAACCACAACTGAGCCCAAGCAAGAGAGTTATTAAGTGAGTTTTGCCCCCTTTTATGAGTGAAAGTAAAACAAACTGGTTGCTAAGTGAGTTTTGCTCCCTTTTACAAACTTTCTTGCCACAGTTAGAACAATTAACCAGGGGAACTACCTGCCTCCAGAAGCGGTGAATGCTCCAACACTGGAAGTTTTTAAGAAGAGACTGGACAGCTATCTGTCCGAAATGGTATAGGGTTTCCTGCCTGAGCAGGGGGTTGGACTAGAAGACCTCCAAGGTCCCTTCCAACTTTATTATTATTATTAGACAATTGTTAAGTGAATCACCGCAGTTGTTAAGTTAGTGACACGGTTGTGAAGTGAATCTGGCTCCCCCCCCCCCTTGTCAGGAGGCTGCAAAGGGACTCTAAGACACTGCAACCATCATAAATACGAGTCGGTTGCCGAGCATCTGAATTTTGATCAGGTGGATCTTGGGGATGCTGCAACGGGCGTAAGTGTTAAAAATGGTCCTAAGTCACTTTTTTCAGTGCTGTTCTAACTTCAAATGGTCACTAAATGAACTGTGGTAAGTCGAGGACTACCTGTATATCCCTCCCACCCACCCATGACGGTCAGAAACCACTTTTATCGTTGCAAACATTGGATGGCAATCCTTTTGTTGCACAGGTCCTGAGGTTTTGCTTGATTAAAAAAAAAATACAGGAAACTCGAAGGAGCCTTCAAGCTTTATGTTTTTATTCAACTGAACAAAGAGGGGCTTCTCTAAAAGAGTGAAAAAGCCCCACATATCAGAAATGCTTTATTTTTATACTTTCTTTGATTACATAAGCAACTCACCCAGAAAAGCTGACACACCTAAGATAAAGACTTCGCCCTTTAAGGCTGGCACACCGTAGATAAGGAAGAAAGCAGAAGTAGCTAAAAATGTGCCCTTTTGGGTGTTCTCCCAAGACACCATATGTTCCCTTTTGGGTGGTTTAGGTGTTTCCATAAGACACCATATGTTCCCCAGGTGGGTTAGGATATTGGGTGTTTCCTTTGCTGTCCTTTTATGACCTTGCATTCATGGTTCTGAAAGTGGCCAGAGAAAGCGGGGCCATCTCCACATATTCACAATTGATACTGTCCCCTAAGTCTGGGTCAGCACTTGGACCAACTACTTTCTTCTCTGGTCATCTGAATTCTGCATCATCACCTAGGTCACGGGTAGGCAACCTTGGCTTTTTTATGACTCAGTGGACTTCAACTCCCAGAATTCCTGAGCCAGCATAGCTCAGCTTGGAAACCTCTCTCTTTCCCCTCAGCGTGGCTGGCTCAGGGATTCTGGGAGTTGAAGTCCACGAGTCATAAAAGAGCCCAGTTTGAAGACCCCTGCTCTAAAGGTAAAAACCAATAGTTCCACCAGATGTAGAGTTGGTCTATAGCAGGGGTGGGGAACCTTGGCTCTTTTATGACTCAGTGGACTTCAACTCCCAGAATTCCTCAGCCAGCATAGCTCAGCTTGGAAACCTCTCTTTCCCCTCAGCGTGGCTGGCTCAGGGATTCTGGGAGTTGAAGTCCAAGAGTCATAAAAGGGCCAAGTTTGAAGACCCCTGCTCTTAATCTTCGTCCTAGGATAGGGGTGGGCAACCTTGGCTCTTTTATGACTCGTGGACAACTCCCAGAACTCCTCAGCCAGCATGGCTCAGCTTGGAAATCTCTCTCTTTCCCCTCAGCGTGGCTGGCTCAGGAATTCTGGGAGTTGAAGTCCACGAGTCATCTTGGAACAGCTGCGAGGGCTGCATTGTAGACTGGAGATAGGGGGTGCTTTATCCCTTCCTTCTGCTGAGGGAGGGGTGAACAGTTCTAACACAGATGGCTTCTTTTACCCCTCTTTCAAACGGATGGACCTGCCTAACCAAAATATGGGCTTTGCTGTTTTCAAAAGAGTGACCTTTGTCCTTCAAATGCAGATGGACCCCTGACCCCCATTTTTCTGCAGTCTACAGCACAGCCCTTGCAGCAGTTCCAAGAATATTCCACACCTAATTGAGGGCACAAATAAACTCCCAAGTGGTCTCAGGAGCTCTCCGGGAGAGTACTAATGACCAGGTGACTGCAAAGAAATACAATCCTTCAACTTCTCTGTGCATAAATGATTCACCTGTGGAGATGGTCACCAGCATCAAATTCCTGGGTGTGCAGCTAACGAGTAGGCTGGCTTGATCGCTCAACAGTGAGAAGCTGGTGAAGCGGGCACAGCAGCGCCTGCATTTTCAGTGTCGCATGAGAAAAGCACATCTTCCTTCCCCTGTCCTGACCACTTTCTGCAGGGGGACTGTGGAGAGCATCCTGTTATACAGCATCACCGTCTGGTTTGGAAGCATCCCTGCTTCAGACAGGAAGGCGGTGCAGAGAGTGGTGAGGACGGCCAAAAAGATCATTGGCTGTTCCCTCCCTCCCATCCAGGACATAGCACAGAAGCGTTGCTTGAGCAGGGTCCGTAAGATTGTCTGGGACACTACACAACCTGTTTTCCTTGTTAACTTCTGGGAGGAGGGGGCTCCGTGGTATCCGCAGCAGAACATCCAGATTCAGCCAGAGTTTCATTCCATACAGCATTAACCTTGTGAACTCTCAAGACTCCTCCTTCCGTTATACATTCAAGATGGACAGTACTTAATATTTATTGGTTATGTATATGTAGGGATGTGGGTCTACACATATGTTGTACATAGTATGTTTTAGGTCTGTGTCATGTATGTGTTTCACTTTGAGAGCGGGCAATTAAATTTCATTTTTGAGGTGTGCCGTTCTGCCCACAGTAAAAAATGACAACAAAGGTTATCTATCTATCTATCTATCTATCTATCTATCTATCTATCTATCTATCTATCTATCTATCTATCTATCTATCGAACTAACTAACTAACTAACTAACTAACTAACTAACTAACTAACTAACTAACTAACATCTAGGTGTATCTATCATCTATTTATTTATCATCTATCTCTGTCTGTCTGTCTATCTATCTATCTATCTATTTATCTATCTATCATCTAGATGTATAGGTTATCTATCTATCTATCTATCTATCTATCTATCTATCTATCTATCTATCTATCATCTCGGTGTATCTATCATCTCTGTCTGTCTGTCTATCTATCTATCATCTAGATGTATCTATCATCTATCTATCTATCTATCATTATCTATCTATGTCTGTCTGTCTGTCTGTCTATCTATCTATCATCTAGGTGTATCTACTATCTATCATCTACCTATCATGTCTGTCTGACTGTCTGTCTGTCTGTCTCTCTCTCTCTCTCTCTCTCTCTCTCTCTCTCTCTCTCTCTCTCTCTCTCTCTCTCTCTCTCTCTCTCTCTCTCTATCACCTCACCTGCCCCATCAGGAGCTATCCTTCCATCTCCCCACCATCCAGTCTCAACTGTCAGTATTTATCCTTCCATCTCCTCAAGGAAAAAAACAATCCAGTTGCCTTTTGGGGGGTGGGGGTGGAAAGTGAGACAACTATGACTGAGAATTTCCACAAATGGACGTGTTTCTAACTCGCCATCCATGGAGGGAGCCCTGTCTCCCCACAACGGCCAGCGAGCTTCTTGCTCACCCGCCCCTTGTAATCATTGGGTTCCGTGTCATCGTAAATTACTTTTAAAAGGATGCAACCGCTGGGATCCTATAAATACCAGCCCTGCCTATGGATCGATCAATCGGGATTCATTTTCTCTCTTTCTAGCCGAGGTGACCAAGGCAGCTAATTTAATTCAAAGGCATTCCGGAGTCAAACCCCAGACGGGTCTTCCAAAGGCTGCTATTCTTTCGGAAGCCCCTTTGGATGCTGCAAAAGAGGCTGGGAAAAATTGGATTAGTCAGACCGAGATGGGTGCTCTCCAGAGCTGAAGGGCACGCCATTGATTTCCCTGTGTGGCCAAAATTAAAAGCTTCCACCCCTCCCCCCCTTTTTTAGTGGAAAGTGCTGGCTAAGCAATTTTCTTAATGTAATGTTGGTGGCCCGGCTCCAGAGCTTTTCAACGGGCAAAGGAGGGGACCAATTTTTCTCTGACAAGACCCGTTTTTTTTTCCTTTTTTTCCGTGGAAGAGAAGATTTAGTGTCAGAGCCGGCCTTTCAGAATAATGGATGACGCCCGAAGAAGAGCTTAAGGATGTGCCAGCTTGGCTCCCCTCCCTGGGATTTATTAAAGGTGCAATCATTAAATATGTAAATAGCTGATTTATAACCAGCCACCGCAGGCCGTTAATTGATTTCTTCTGTTTAAACACAGCCGCGCAAGAAACAACAGTTGGGTTTGAGATGGACAAACAGATGAAGACGAGCACTCAACCAAAGCCCATCTTCCTGGTCCCAGGAGATTAGAAGATTCACCCCATAGCCCATCCTCCTGGTCCCAGGAGATTAGAAGATTCACCCCATAGCCCATCTTCCTGGTCCCAGGAGATTAGAAGATTCACCCCATAGCCCATCCACCTGGTCCCAGGAGATTACAAGATTCACCCCATAGCCCATCTTCCTGGTCCCAGGAGATTAGAAGATTTACCCTGTAACCCAACCTTATGATCCCTGGAGATTAGAAAATTCAACACATAACCCATACTCCTGGTCCCTGGAAATTAGAAGATTCGCCCCATAGCCCAACCTTCTGCTCCCATCAAATATGAAAATTCACTCATAGCCCATCTCCCCATCAAATTTCAATATCCACCCCATAACCCATCTCCCCCATCCCAGGAAATCTGAAAATTCACTCCGTAGCCCCTCTCCCTAGACTCATGAGATTTCATAACACCAAAGCCCATCTCCCTGGTCCTGACAGTTTTCATGGCTCACCCCAAAATATCCCTCAAGACAGGTGTCTCCCACCTGCTACCACCCCCACCATCTAAACCTCAAAACTGGTCAAAATTGTGTGAGTTCACCAAATATCGCAGAGTTTCACCTAAGATCAGCCAAGATCACTGGAGATCTCATCACAAGGTTGATCGAGACCTTCCCAAAGTTCTTTCAAGATCATCAATTGTGCTAGGCTGCATTAACAGAGGGATAGAATCAAGATCACGTGAAGTGTTAATACTTTACAAGGCCTTGGTAAGGCCACACTTGGAATCCTGCATCCAGTTTTGGTCACCACGATATAAAAAAGATGTTGAGACTCTAGAAAGAGTACAGAGAAGAGCAACAAAGATGATTAGGGGACTGGAGGCTAAAACATATAAGGAGCGGTTGCTGGAATTGGGTATGTCTAGTTTAACGAAGAAAAGGACGAGGGGGGACATGATAGCAGTATTCCAATATCTCAGGGGCTGCCCCAAAGAAGAGGGAGTCAAGCTATTCTCCAAAGTACCAGAGGGCAGGACAAGAAACGATACTTGGAAACTGAACAAAGAGAGAAGCAACCTGGAATTAAGGAGAAACTTCCTAACAGAACAATTAACCAGTGGAACTGCCTGCCTCCAGAAGCGGTGAATGCTCCAACACTGGAAGTTTTAAAAAAGAGACTGGATAGCCATTTGTCCGAAATGGGGGCTGGACTAGAAGATCTCCAAGGTCCCTTCCAACTATTACTACTACTATTATTATTGTTGTTGTGGTGGTGGTGGTGGTGATGGTGGTGATGATGATGATGATCATGGAAATGGGGCAACCCTCTCACTAGGCTTCATCATACAGGTAATCCTCAACTTATGACTCCAGTTTAACCCAAAGTTTCTACTGGTAAGCGAGACCATTGCTGAGTGAGCATCGCCCCATTTTATGACTTTCCTTGCCACGGTTGTTAAGTGAATCACTGCAGTTGTTAAGTTAGCAACATGGTTGTTAAGTGAATCTGGCTTTCCTGTTGACTTTGCTTGTCAGAAGGTCGCAAAAGGGGATCCCAGGGACATAAATAAGAGCCCGTTGCCCAGCGTCTGAATTTTGATCCCTGGGGGTTGCTGCAACGGGCGTCAGTGTGAAAAAGCAGTCAAAAGTCCCTTTCTTCAGTGCCCTTCTAGCTTTGAGTGGTCAGTAAACAAACGTTGCATGTTGAGGACTATCGGTAAGGTGAAGAAGGACATCACAATGTTGTTGACCCCATCAGGATCATAAAATATCAACCCAACCACCAAAGCAGGGCCCTTAAACCCCCTCACCAAGTTCCAAAAATCTGAATTTGTTCAAGGTTTCAATCAGAATAGAGCTGGAAGGGACCTTGGAGGTCATCTAGTCCAACCCCCTGCTCAAGCGGGAGAACCTAAATCATTTCAAATGAGGGACTGTCCAGTCTCTTCTTAAAAACCTCCAGTGTTGGAGCATCCACAACTTCTGGAGGCAGGTTGTCCCACCGGCTGATTGTTCTTACTGTCTGGAAATAAATTCCTTCCTTCCTTCCTTCCTTCCTTCCTTCCTTCCTTCCTTCCTTCCTTCCTTCCTTCCTTCCTTCCTTCCTATCTTCCTTTTGTTCCCTTCCTTCCTTCCTTTCTTCCTTTCCTTTCCTTTCCTTCCTTCCTTCCTTCCTTCCTTCCTTCCTTCCTTCCTTCCTTCCTTCCTTCCTTCCTTCCTTTTGTTCCTTCCTTCCTTTTGTTCCTTCCTTCCTTTCCTTTCCTTTCCTTTCCTTCCTTCCTTGCCTTCCTTTCCTCTCCTTTCCTTTCCTTTCCTTTCCTTCCTTCCTTCCTTCCTTCCTTTTGTTCCTTCCTTCCTTTTGTTCCTTCCTTTCCTTTCCTTTCCTTTCCTTTCCTTTCCTTTCCTTTCCTTTCCTTTCCTTTCCTTTCCTTCCTTCCTTCCTTCCTTTCCTTTCCTTTCCTTTCCTTTCTTCCACTTACAACTTTATTTGAGTTTATTTGAGTCCAACGTAGCTTGGAGGACATTGGAGAAAGTTACTTTCCGTAGCAGCTATCCAGAACACTCTTGCAGCCAATGGTATAATTAATCTAAGGAGTGTAAAAGTGACAGGAGAATTTTTCTGCTTTGATGGAGCAATTAATGTTATTTTTTAATACATTCTCGGGTTTTTACCGCCATTCCCCCCCCCCCACCGAGTGATAAGCACAACGTATCTGTTAGTCTCAGGCCACTAACTTTATAATTCTGAAGAACCAGGAAATTGTAATTGTTTTCTGAATGTTTTCTGTATTTTTTTAATACAGTAAACTGCGGCTGGATGGAATCCAGAGGCAGGGACAAAAAACTGCTCAAAAAAAAAAAAAAAAAATACATCTGCAGTCCCAGTGACAGGCGGAGAAGACAAAGCGTCCGCCGGTGATTGTGAGTTGTGCATCACAATTAAACTGAATTTTGTCATCCTTCTGGTTAAAATAGAAGAACAGAGTTGGAAAGGATCTGGTAGGTCATCTAGTTCAATCCCCTCCCCCCGCGCCCAAGCAGGAGACCCTACACCAGGGGTCTTCAAACTTGGCCCTTTTATGACTTGTGGACTTCAACTCCCAGAATTCCTCAGCCAGGCACACGTGCCTGGCTGAGGAATTCTGGGAGTTGTAGTCCACAAGTCATAAAAGGGCCAAGTTTGAAGACCCCTGCCCTACACCATTTCTGACAGTCTCTTTTTGAAAGCTTCCAATGATGAAACTCCCACAACATCTGAAGGCAAAGCAATTCCATTGGTTGATTGTTCTCACTGTCAGAACTCACTTTGCTATCCTAGAACAGAGGGTCTTCAAACTTGGCCCTTTTAGGACTTGTGGACTTCAACTCCCAGAATTCCTCAGCCAGAGTGCCTGAGGTAAATCAAACAGTATACAGAACACACGGAGGGAAAAAGGTGTGTGTGTGGGGGGGGAGGGAAACGCCTCCTTCATACTCACAGCAGCCAATCAGAGTGTACATTGCCTCATGCATGAGTCAGCACTCTCTAATTCAGGAGTCTTCAAACTTGGCCCTTTTAGGACTGGTGGACTTCAACTCCCAGAATTCCTCAGTCGGCCATTTTGATGAAACTGCGGGCTTGGATCCACCAGACCAGGAGTCTTCAAACTTGGCCCTTTTATGACTGGTGGACTTCCAACTCCCAGAATTCCTCAGCCAGCATGCAAGGAAGGTCATAAAATGAGGCAAAAATCACTTAATAAATGCCTCGCTTAGCAACAGAAATTTGGGCTGAGTTGCGGCTGTCACTTGAGGGCTACCTGTGTTCAGGAGCGGGAAGAAGCTTAAGATAAACCTAGAATGATAAAACTAAGACTGAAGTCTATAGATCTTGCTTCTCCCGCAGACTCAGAAACAAATACTTGTGAGGCTTCCTTAACCTCCTTCTTCTGTTGCTCCTTTTCTTTGCGTTTATGTGTTACACGAGTTATCCTCTGCTCCTTCATCTCAACTTGTTGAGGCCCCTCAGTCTGAAATTTCCCAATTTTCATCAATATAGGCCCTTCAGACTGCAATTCTGCCTTCTTCTCTTCCAAAACTTTAGACATGATAGGTGGCGATGAACATACCCCCAGGACCGAAGTATAAAACTCTTTTGCTTTAAAAACAGTATTAAGTCTATAACGTGTCCCCAGATAATTCACCACCATTCCAGTCGGGACATCCCATCTGAACAACATTCGCCTCTTTTTAAGTTCATCTGCTAAAAAAGCAAACTCCTTTCTTCTTCTTAAAATTTTAGTATTTGTTTCTGAATCTGCGGGAGAAGCAAGATCTATAAACTTTTTGGAGCAACCTTTAAGGGCAGATTTTCAAGCACTTCTCTCGAGGTTTTCAGATAAGAGAGATTGATAAAGAATGTATAGATTCTTTTCAGGTTATTGATAGATTACAGTTCACTGTGGATGGAATTGGTTATTGGTAAAGAGGAGAGAAGATTATGGAGATTGAATGAAAATTCTAGATAAGAAGTTTAAGTTTAGTAATTTAAGGAGTATTCAAAAGAGTATTTTGTTTTAATGGTATAACTAACGTTTATATGTTTATTTTTGTGTTTGATGATAAAGAAAGAGGATAGATTAGATTTTATATAATATAAGTATGATATTATGGAGATTGAATGAAAATTTTAGATAGGTAAGGGATAGATTATATTTTATATAATATAAGTATGATATTATGGAGATTGAATGAAAATTTTAGATAGGTAGTGCATGTTTAGATGTCTAAGGAGCATTTAAAGGAATATTTTGTTTTAAATATGTATAAGGGAATTTCAATGTTATAAGTAATGTTTATATGTGTGTTTTTGAGGGTGTTTATGAAGAATGATGGATAAACTTTAAATAATATAAGTATGACATTAGAAAATGTTTAGTTTTTTTTTTCTGACTAATTTACACTTAAAGCTCATAAAATTTTAAGGGTGGCTTAATTTTCTTATTAAATTTTTTTGGGGGGGTTCTTCTTTTTCTTTTTCTTCTTTTAATTTATTATTATTATTATTATTATTTTCTTAGTTTTATATTGGTGTTAGAGTATTTTATAATTTGTCTAATGATTATAATCATAATTTTTTTTGCTTTTTATATATTGGTCTTAAAGTATTTTATAATTTGTTTAATTATTGTAATTAATTGTTTATGGTTTACATGTGTTAAAAAATTTTTCTTTTAAGTTTTAATTAAGCCTGTATTCAGCTCTGGGAAGGTTGGGGGAGGGTTGGGGTGGGTTGGGAGGGTTTGGGGAGAGGAATCTTTTTTTTTTGTAAAATCTTAAAAATTTTCAATAAAAAAAAAAAAGACTGAAGTCCTTGCTAGCCAATCAGGCTTCTGATTGTCAATCTGATTTCCTCAGGCCATTTGAGAATTTCTTTGAAATTCTTCTTGGTGAGGATTTTGAGCTGAATTAATGGCTGGGAGCAGTGGACTAGAACTCAGGGTCTCCTGGTGATTGGCCAAAGTCACCCAGCCGGCCATGATGCCTGAGGCAGAACTAGAACTCTCTGCCTCCTCTGATTGGCCCAAAGTCACCCAGCCGCCTTTCATGCCTAAGGCAGGACTAAAACTCACCGTCTCCTGGTGATTGGCCCAAAGTCACCCAGCCGGCCATCACGTCTAAGGCGGGACTAGAACTCACCGTCTCCTGGTGATTGGCCCAAAGTCACCCAGCCGGCCATCATGCCTAAGGCAGCACTGGAACTCTCTGTCTCCTCTGATTGGCCCAAAGTCACCCAGCCGCCTTTCATGCCGAAGGCGGGACTAGAATTCACCGTCTCCCGATGATTGCCCAAAGTCACCTAGTTGGCTTTTGTGCCTCAGGATTTGAAGTCCACACAAGTCTTAAAGTTGCCACGTTTGGAGATGCCTGACTTAGAATAACCGAGTTGGAAGGGGTCTTGAAGGTCTTCTAGTCCAACCCCCTGCTCGAGCAGGAGATCCTATGCCGTTCTGGACAAGTGGTGAAGCAAACCTCCATCCGTGGATCATAGTGGCTTATTGGTCCTGATTCTATGATAGACAACTCCCTCTCTGAAGTTGCAGAGGGCAGAAAACCAAGCCTCTTTGCAACCCCCCCCCAAAACAAAACAACCCCCCCAGGTCTCCCTTGTACACAGTTCTCCTTTTTGTCAGGTTGTACGTTCATTAAACTTTGGCACAAACCTTTCTTGGCCCGCTGTTCTCTCTCTCTCTTTCTTTTTTTCCTCCCTCCCTCCCTCCCTTCTCCTGTACAGTCTGAAGCAAACATTTCAGGAATCGCTGTAAATCAAACCAACGACTGTTTCTGAATCAAATTCCCCCCTCCCTCCCCCCCCCCTACATTTGAACCGGTGCCCAATCTGGCCAGCTGCAAACAAGCTGGTGTGCCGTAATTAGATTTTTGTCCCTTGACTGCTGCAGTTTCGCCATCGTCCCTTGCAGCGGTTGTCAGTTTCCAGGCTGAGTTTGTCTTCGATCCATCTACCCATAGGATGGGCAAATGGGAGAATCAGACCCACTACTAGTGAGTTCCAAAAAATAAAAATAATATCTCTGTTGTCTATGGAGATTCTCAATCATTTGCAAAGGTGCTTTCTTTTTCAGGTGGCAACTGGACTTCCTTGTTTTTCCCTGAAGATGTGTCGCTTCTCGTCCAAGAAGTTTCCTCAGCTCTGACTGGATGGTGGGGAAGGGAAGGATTTATACTCCTTGCAGACGGCTGGTCATTTGCCTTCTTTTAGCGAGTCGTTGAGGCCATTTGGAGGTTTACCTGTGTCCTCAGGGTCACTTGAGTGGTGCAGATGGCCGTGGAGCCTTCTTGGCTGCAATCCAGGGCAGAAAACATCCTGCAGGTCTCTTCCACCCTATCATTCCATGTTCTCAAGCACCTAAGATGGTGGGGGTGTCGGAAGAAAAGTCTTCATCGTGGTTTATCCATGCTGGGAATAAACATGGCAACTGCTTTGGGAAGAAGGTTGCAGTTTATTGAAGAGGGGAGCCAGACAGAAAGGTTATTTGAAGGATCATACACAAGAAAGATATATTATTGTATGGAGAAGATGGATAGATTATATTCAGAAAAAATATGGGACTATAAAGTTTCATTTATTTTATGAGTAAATTTTATAGTAACTGTTGTAGAGATTTGTTTATATGACTTAATTTAAGGGGAGTTAAAAGTTAAGTATGATGTTTTTTTCGTTTTTTTTCTTTTTTCTTTCTTTTTTTTCTTTTTTTTAACTTTCTTATTAATAACCCTGTACTCTGCTCTGGGAAGCAAGGGGGGGGGAGGGTTGAGGGTGGATGGGTGGGTGAGTGGGTGGGTAATGATAATATAGTCATGGTAAATGCTTGGGCATTTCCCCTATGCTGCGTTCATGTGTGTGAGAGGGATGAGAGGGGAGGAAGGAGTAGGGAGGAAGTAGGATGGTTAGAGGAGAAGGGGAGGGGAAGAGAGTAGGAGGGGAGGAGAGAAAGAGGAGGGAAGTAGGGAAGGTTTAGAGAGGGTGGACGCAGCCTGGGGGGAATGGGCAGGCGGTACCAATGGTTAGGAATTTATTTTAATTGAATTATTTTGTATGAATAAATGGAAAATAAAAACTTTTTAATAAAAGAAAGGTGGCTCTGCCAGAAAAAAGGAACCAACACATGTAGGGAGTGGATTTTTATATCCTTTGGAGCCTTTTGTTTGGAGTTATTTCCTGTTCCTGTTTTGAGGCTATTTCCTGTGTCATGTATTCTGACCTGAGTTTGGGTGTGCCCTTTGGCCTTTGTGAGTTAATCCTACCATGTCCTGTCTCAGATGGGGTATGCAGATTTTAGGTCTTTGTCTTCCTAATCTCCTAGCTCCAACTTTCCTGATGGTTTACATCTGCGTTTCTACAGAGCTGGTTTCCGCTTGGGGGAGGGAGACTTGGGGCTATCAAGAAAAACTGGGCATGGTTAAGGTCCTTTGAGAAAATATATTTTCCTGCCCTTTTACTATTTCCTTCTCTGCGGGGCTGACTTCCCACATGGGAGTCTAACAAGCTTGTCCATCTCATGTTCAACCTTGGAGAAACAGGTCTGCATACCTGCCTCAGGTCCAGCTGAACGCATCCCTGCCCGAAAAGAATTTCCAAGAAACCCAGAAGAGATTGGACAGCCATTGGTCTGAAAGGGCACAGGGTTTCCTGCTTGAGCAGAGAGGGTTGGACTAGAGGACCTCCAAGGTCCCTTCCGTTATTCTCTTATTCTTGCGGTGTGCTTCCAAAGAACGTGCCAGATTTGAAACTTCTCTCCTTCCATCCTTTGAGGAGATGGGAGAGCAGCTGCTAAGAGTGATCTTTTTCCTAAAATGTTTGGTTTCCATGGACACCAGAAAAACACGTCTCTCTCTCTCTGAGTTTCCAGTGACTGTTGCACAAGCAATAAAGCCATCTGAGGCAGTGGTGATGATCGTCTAGGTAATGAGAGGACAAAAGTCCACAGCACTGGTTGAATTGGCCTCGCTCTCCTTAATAGATGTTGTTGTTTCATCTTCGTTTTATGGAAATGGCATGTCACAGCATCCAGCATGCCTTGATTTCTTCGTCTAAACTCAAGCATGGACCATCTCCGGTGTAACTAATAGCCAATGTTTTCTGCTAAACTATTGTCGCTTCCCTAGAAGCTCAAAGCTGGCGTTCGTACTGTAGCCTTCTCAACAGAGAGAAAATGGAGAATTCAACCCTGTATGATGGAGTCATCCCAGTAGATCTTTTGCTTAAAGGAGAACATTTGTAGCTCAAGGTTGAACTGAGGAGACCTTGGTGCTCTCTGAGCTTGGCTGTTTTCTTGTACAGTAGATGTTCCATAGCCCAAACAAGGTAACATCCTCAGTGCTAGAAGGAAGTGGAGTTTGTGGAGAGGAGGAGGAGGAGGAGGAGGAGGAGGAGGAGGAGGAGGAGGAGGAGGAGGAGAAGGAGGAGGAGGAGGAGGAGGAGGAGGAAGAGGAAGAAAGAGGAGAAGAAGAGGAGGAGGAGGAAGAGGACTATGGGGTACTTGGTGTTTTCTGAGCTAGATTGTTTTCTTGCAGGTGTTTCATTACCCAAACAAGGTAACATCATCAGTGCAGTTAGATAGATGATAGATAGATGATAGATAGATAGATAGATAGATAGATAGATAGATAGATAGATAGACAGACAAACAGATAGATAGATAGATAGATAGATGAGACATGATAGCAGTATTCCAGTATCTGAGGGGCTGCCACAAGGAAGAGGGGGTCACGTTGTTCACCAAAGCACCAGAGGGAAGGACGAGAAACAATGGTTGGAAACTGATCAAAGAGAGAAGCAACCTGGAACTAAGGAGAAACTTCCTGACAGTGAGGACAATCAACCAGTGGAATTGCTTGCCTCCAGAAATCATGGGCGCTCCATCACTAGAGGTTTTTAAGAGGAGACTGGACATTCACTTGTCTAAGACGGTATAGGTTCTCCTACTTGAGTAGCGGGCTGGACTAGAAGACCTCCAAGGTCCCTTCTATTCTATTCTATTCTATTCTATTCTATTCTATTCTATTCTATTCTATTCTATTCTAAATGTTCATTAATTTATCTTGCAAGACCGCATTCCCGGAGATTTTGGACATTTAACAATGTCAAGAAATCTTGGTGGATTTTTCAAAACCATTGAAAACAGCTATTCCAGAGATCCTTCCCTTCATATGGAGTTGCCCTCTTTATTTTTGACTTCCCATTGTAGTATTGTTGCAATTTTGCTTTTACATTGACTATTGTCATTGTCTTTTATTTACAACTGAGGGGTTTTCCGATTGTGCTGTGGATGTTTTAACTGTATTACACATTCTCATGAGAGCCTTTGTTAAATTGTGGCATGGGTAAAAACATGTTTACGCTGTTAAATAAAACGAGGTAAGATAAAATAAAATAATTTGAGGTTATTCTCAGCTGGGAATGCTACATGGAGTCCTCAGCTTACAGCTGCAACTGAGCCCAATGTTTCTGCCGCTAAGCGAGACAGTTGTTGTGAGTTTTGCCCCATTTTATGACCTTTCTTACTACGGTTGTTAAGTGAATCATTGCATTGTTAAGCTAGTAACACGGTTGTTAAGTGAATCTGACTTCCCCCGTTGACTTTGCTTGTCAGAAGGTCCCAGAAGGGGGTCACATGACCCTGGGACTCTGCAACCATTGTAAGTACGAGCCAGTTGCCAAGTGTCTGAATTTTGATCACATGACCACGGGGGAGGCTGCTGTCAGAAGTAAGTCTTCATCCTGGTTCATCCAAGCCGGGGATAAATAAGCAACATGGCGACTGTTTTGGGAAGAAGGTTACAGTTTAAGCAGAAAGATGGTCCTTGCAAGAAAGAGCAGAGGAGAAGAAAGAGAAGTTGAGCACATGGGCAGTAGGTTTTTATACCCCCTCTAGCCTTGTTTGGAATAGTTTCCTGTTCCTGTGGCATGAACCTTGAGGCTATTTCTGAGTGTTTTTCTAGGCCTTGATATCTGTGGTTTAATCCTATTATCATATCCTGCTTCCCACGTGATGGGGCTAATGACTCCTAGAGTTTGGGTGGGGCATGCAGATCTTCTCTTTGTCTTCTTGAGTTCTCTGGCTTCAACTTTCTGATGGTTTTATATCTGCATTTGTATGGGGCTAGCTCTTGCTTGGGGCAGAGAGATAAATTTGGGGCCAGGTTTGGTTTTAAAAAATCCCTTTGAGGAAAAATATATTTTTCTGCCCTTTTAATATTTCCTTCTCTGGGCTAACTTCCCTCACTGCAATGGTCGTAAGTGTGAAAAACGGTCCTAAGTCACTTTTTTCAGCGCCATTATAATTTCAAACAGGCACTAAACAAACTGTTGTAAGTGCAGGACTAGCAGACTAGAATACAAATCAATGTACCGTTGAAAAAATCAGCCCAGATTTCTCATTCAAAGAAAAAAATCACCAGGGTCAAATTATCCCATTTTGGATATATGATGTGAAGAACCAATTCTCTGGAGAAGCTTTGAGGCTGGGAAAGGTGGAAGAAAACAGAAGGAGACAACCACCAGCAGAAAAGTGGATGGATTCAGAGACAGTCTCTGAGGAGAAGGAGAAGGGATTGGACAATCATTTGTCTGGAATGGTGTAGGGCAGAGGTAGGCAACCTCAGCTCTTTTATGACTCCTGGACTTCAACTCCCAGAATTCCTGAGCCAGCATAGCTCAGCTTGGAAACCTCTCCCTTTCCCCTCAGCATGGCTGGCTGAGGAATTCTGGGAGTTGAAGTTCACGAGTCATAAAAGAGCCGAGGTTGCTTACCTCTGGTGTAGGGTTTCGTGCCTAAGCAGGGGGTTGGATTAGAACAGGGGTCCTCAAACTTGGCCCTTTTATGACTTGTGGACTTCAACTCCCAGAATTCCTCAGCCAGACACGTTTGAAGGTTGAAGACTCCTGGTCTAGTTTAATAAAAAGAAGGAGCAAGGGTGACATGATAGCTGGATGTGCTCGATTGCATTGTTTTCATTGCTGCATGGATTGTTTGTTATTCGTCTGCTTGGTGCATCAAGGAAGAAGAGGCCATTTGGAATCGGCTTCAAGTAATTTATGGGCCTTGAGACAGATGTAATCTATAAACTTCTAAAACTCTTGTTGTTGTGACCTTTTACTGGGTGAAACACTGCATCACAGGGCAACAGTTTTTGAGCTGAGGTATCACAAATTGGCTAATTTACAGAATATGCCCCCCCCCCCAAATCTGGGACCCCTGACTCCTGAAGGAATAAAGTGAGGGGAAGCTGTGGCTGGTTCAGTGTTACTGTTTTTCCTTTGATCTGTCCCTAAAAATATGGCTGTAACTCTAGTGCAGGGGTAGGCAACCTTGGCTCTTTTATGACTCGTGGACTTCAACTCCCAGAATCCCTGAGCTAGCATGGCTCAGCTTGGAAACCTCTCCCTGTCCCCTCAGCATGGCTGGCTCAGGAATTCTGGGAGTTGAAGTCCACGAGTCATAAAAGAGCCAAGGTTGCCTACCCCTGGAGGACTACCTTTAATGATTTGAAGAATGAATGAATGAAAGAATGAACGAATCATTGAATCCATGAATGAATGAATTGTGCTGGCGGGGGGGAATTCTGGGAATTGAAAACCACAGATCTTCAAGTTGCTCACGCTGAGAAATACTGGGTTAGAGTGCCTAATTTTCAGAAGTGAGATAACAGCCTCCAGCCCTTTTCGTGAACGTAAAGTCTCTTTGAAGCTTTGAAATTCTCTTTTCTTTTTTTTTCTGGAACACTTGCCTGAGAGACCAAGAATAATAGAATAATAGTCTCTCTCATCTGCTGATTACTTCTGTTTAGTCTTGTTTCTCTGCTCTGTTCCCACACATGGATTTTGCTTTTTGCTTTTTTTTTTTTTAAAGCCATTTATCACTGGATGGTGCATATTAGGTCTGGGAGGAATTGCTGGGTTTGCAACTGGCATCTCCAGGTGAAACAAACATATCATACTGGAGGATGTTGGTGTAATAGTGTAATGACTCACAAAGCAGTGTTTAATTCACAGATTCAGTTCAACCTTTGCTGGGATCCTCTTTGCCATTCAAAAGCTGCAGTCAGGGGAAAGTTGCCAGAGGACATGTTGGGAGGCACACTGAGGCTGGTGCTGTTTTATTCATTGCTTTTAATGCGCAAGCCAGAGAGGAGAAAATATAAAGAAGGGGAGGGGGGAAGAAGCAACTGAGCCCAAAGTAAACCAAAATATGGAGGAAGGGGGGGAAGGAGGGAGGGAAGGGAGGAGGGAGGAAGGAAGGAAGGGGAGAGGAGGTGGGAGGAGGTAGGAAAGAAAGGAGGGGAGAAGGGAGGGAGGGAGGGAGGGGAAGGGAGAAGAAAGGAAAGGAGGGAGGGAGGGGGAGGAGGAGGGAAAGGAGGAGGGAGGGAGGGAGGAAGGAAAGAAGAGGAGGGTATGAGGAAGGAGAGGAGGAAGGAAGGAAGGGGAGAGGAGGTGGGAGAAGGGAGGAAAGAAGGGAGGGGAGAAGGGAGGGAGGGGAAGGGAGAAGAAAGGAAAGGAGGGAGGAGGAGGGGAGGAGGAGGAAGGGAGGAAGAGAAGGAAGGGAGGGGAGTGGAGGGAAGGAGAAAGGAAGGAAGGGAGGGAAGGAGGGAGGGAGGGAGGAAGGAAGAGGAGGGTATGAGGAAGGAGAGGAGGAAGGAAGGAAGGGGAGAGGAGGTGGGAGGAGAGAGGAAAGAAGGGAGGGGAGAAGGGAGGGAGGGAGGGGAAGGGAGAAGAAAGGAAAGGAGGGAGGGAGGGAGAGGAGGAGGAAGGGAGGGAGAGAAGGAAGGGAGGGAGGAGGGAAGGAGAAAGGAAGGAAGGGAGGGAAGGAGAAAGGAAGGAAGGGAGGGAAGGAGGGAGGGAGGAAGTGGAGGGTATGAGGAAGGAGAGGAGGAAGGAAGGAAGGGGAGAGGAGGTGGGAGGAGGGAGGAAAGAAGGGAGGGGAGAAGGGAGGGAGGGAGGGAGGCCAGGAAGAAGGAAAGGGAGGGGAGAAAGAAGGGAGGATTTTCACTTTATTTTGGGTTTTATTCCTATGTTGTTTTTCTTTCCCTTGCTTGGTCTTATGTTGATTTCCTTTATTATTGCCTTTTTTGTTTGTTTATTGACAACCATCAATGGGTCAACATTTCAGAGATATTCCCTTACAGCAGGGGTGTCAAACTCAATTTCATTGAGGGCTGCATCAGCATTGCAGTTGCCCTCAGGGGGCCGGGTGGGTGTGGCCAGGGTGGGTGCGTGGAGGGAGTGGGTGTGGCCTGCTGGGTGGGCATGGCCAGCTCTACATCGTTCGTGTCGAGGATGCCTGTGGGGGCTTGGGCAGGAGTGGGGCAGACCTGAGGGTCTCTGGCAGAAGGGGGTGGGACCAGGGCAAGGGCCAAGGCATGGTCCACTGGAGGAGCCTCACCGTTCCTCTCAGGCCATGCGGGGGGAGGCTTATGGAGCTAAGACTGAATGCGTTTCAGCATAGATGGCCACCACAAAATTGTACATTGGCTCCCGGCTGGGCTGGGCCAGGGCCAAGGCAGAGGGGGCTGTTCCCTCATTGTTTCCAGGGTGGGTTCGGGGGCCATATGAAAGCACTTCGCGGGCTGCATCCGGCCCCCGGGCCTTGTGTTTGACATGTCTGCCTTACAGAGAAACCGAATGATCACAGGTGGGCAAATGAGCAGTGGGAGCAAGAATGACTTCCGACTTCCTGCTGGCTTCCCCATTGAGTTTCTTTGTGGGAATCTGGCAGGAAGCAATGAAAATCTTCCTTCTTTCCTTCCTTCCTTCCTTCCTTCCTTCCTTCCTTCCTTCCTTCCTTCCTTCCTTCCTTCCTTCCTTCTTTCTTTTCTCCCTCCCTCCCTCCCTCTCTGCCTCTCCTCCCCTCCCTCTCCTTCCCCCTTTCCCCCTCTTCATCCCTCCCTTTCACCTTCTCCTTCCACTTTTCTTCTCCTCTCCTTTTCCCCTTCCCTTCCCTTTCCAGCAGGCAGTAAGTGGCTGCTGCTAGAGCAGTGTTTCTCAACCTTGACAATTTTAAGTCATGTGGACTTCAACTCCCAGAATTCCACAGCCAGCATTGAAGTCCACATGCCTTAAAATTGTCAAGGTTGAGAAACACTGTGCTAGAGAATGAGGGATTGCAAGACTGACTGGGAAACTGTCTTGGAACATTGAAAATGAAGATCAGATGACTGCAGCAGCACAGCGGTAGCACTGAACCAGCCACAACTCCCCCTAATTTTATTCCTTTCCGGATTTGGGGGGGCACATTCTGTAAGTTAGCCAATTTGTGATACCTCGACTCAAAAACTGTTGTTCTATGCCAGTGATGATGAATCTTTTAGAGACCGAGTGCCCAAACTGCAACCCAAAATCCACTTATGCATTGTCCGGTGCTGGGTGGGCCTGGTCCATTGGCTGGGTGTGGCCCATTGGCTGGGCGTGGCCCATTGGCTGGGCATGGCTACAGTGGTAACGGCAGACTGGGTGGGACTAAAAAGTTCAATCAATCAATTCCAACTTTGCAAGATTTTTTTCCCTGCGAGAAGTTGAAATTGACTGATTGATTGAACCTTTGATCGCCTTGCAGTCCAGGGGACTGGCAGGAATCTTCTCCAGCACCATAGTTCAAAAGCCTCCATTCTTTAGAATAATAATAGAAAATAAGAATAGAATAGAATAGAATAGAATGGAATGGAATGGAATGGAATGGAATGGAATAGAATAGAATAGAATAGAATAGAATAGAATAGAATAGAACTGGAAGGGACATTGGAGGTCTTCTAGTCCAGCTCATATATATATATATATATTGTATTGCCCTCCATCTGATTGGGCTTCCTATATTTTATGTTCTTATGAAAATACAAAGAAAAGCTTTAAATATACCTGGGAGGGGAGGGGGCAGGGCAATGATTACATAAGCCTTTAAAAAAAAGGTGGGGGGAGAGAAAGGAAAACCGTTGCTAATGAATTTTCTCCTCGTTGCTTGATCTCTCGCGTCTTCTGCTGTTCTCTGTTACGGCATGTGCCATTTCTCTGAAGTGAAAACAGCTTTTTCCACTGTTGGAAACACGAAAACCACATTGCCGCATGAAGGAGACAACAGATGGGGACTTAATAACCATAGAAACGTGTTCCTCATTACCTCGAGTTCGTCAGTTTTTTTTCCTCCCCCTCTCTGGAAGACAGGCGGTTTTTCCCTCCAAAATTTCACCCCCAAATGGAAATCTGAAGGCGGTTTGGCCTTTCAAGGAAGTCCTCGACTTACGGCCACAACCGTTGCTAAGTGGGGTGGTGGTGAAGTGAGCTTTGCCCCACTCCCTTACAGCCTTTTCCTGCCACAGTTGTTCAGGGAATCACGGCAGTCATTAAGTTTGTCACATGGTTGTTAAGTGAATCAGGCTGCCCCCCCTTGACATTGCTTGTCAGAAGGTCGCAAAAGGGGATCACATGACCCCGGGAAGCTGCGATCGTCGTAAATACGAGTCAAGTTGTCAAGCGTCCGAATTTTGATCACCTGACCGTGAGGGATGCTGCGAAGGTCATAAGTGTGACAAATGGTCACAAGTCCCTTTTCTCAATGCCGTTGTAATTGGAACGGTCACTAAATGAACCACTGTACATTGAGGACCCCCTGTACTTATTTCCCGTAAGTTTAGGAATTCATAACTGTTAGAAGAAACAAAGGTGAGATTATTATGAAAGATTTCCAAATGCTGGATTTCCATCCCTAGGTCTGCAGATAGTCCTCGATTACAACCATTTGTTTAGTGACCGTTTGAAGTTCCAACAGAACTGAAAAAAGTGGGACTATTTTTCAGACTAATGACCGTTGTATTTCCATGGTCACGTGATCAAAATTCAGATGCTTGGCAACTGGATCATATTTATGACGGTTTGCAGTGTCACGTGATCCCTTTTGTGACCTTCTGACAAGCAAAGTCCATGGGGAAGCCAGATTCGCTTAACGACCGTGTGACTCACTTAACAAATGCAGCGATTCACTTAACAACGGTGGTGAGGAAGGTCGTAAAATGGGGCAAACGACTACCGATACCTCATTTTATAAACATTCTCTCTCATTCTAAAACATAATGTCAGTTTCATTCACGTGTTTGTCTATTGTAGCCAAAGATTTTAGCCCATTTTATCCTCTGTTCTTTTGCTTATTCTTCTTCTTCGGTATCCCATTTCAATCCCCATTCAGGTCCTCAACATACGACTATAACGGGGACCAGAATTTCTGCCACTAAGCAAAACACCTTTAAGTGAGGCGGCCCAATTTGTGTGACCGTTTTTTGCTGCGTTCGTTAAACAGATTGTCACAATCGTGAGGAGAATCTGGCTTTCCCTCACAGAGTTTGCTTGTCAGAAAGTTGAAAATGACGCTACAACCATCATTTAATTTATTTATAAAATTTACTGGCTGCCCATTTTACCACAGGATAACTCTGGGCGGCTTACAATTACATCTTAGTTAAAACAACAACAACAACAAATCTAAAATCAAACCATAAATAAATGCCAGTTGCCAATCACCCAAATTTTGATCATGCAACCCTGGGGATGCTGGGATGGTCGTAAGTGCGAGGACTGGACCTCATCATCTTTTGTCAGCGCTGTTGTGGCTTTGAAGGGTCGCTAAATGAACGGTTGTAATTCGAGGACTACCTGTACTGCAGAGGCTCGCTTGCTCTCCACAACCTTTGTCAACTCCCGCTGAACTCAGTCCTAATCATTATTTTTCCCTCCCAAATATTATCTATATATGAGCTATTTTTATATGCTGCTATCTATTGTTTCCATAGACACAAGCCAGAGATCGCCCTAAGAAAAAGACCATAACTGGATAAATTTGAATTGAGTGAATGAGTATTGATGAAAATTAATTGCCTATAAAATAAGGCACCGTTAATTGACCTCCTCTCTGTGTATAGATACATCCAGTTTATGCTAACTCTGAAGCAAGTTTAACAATTCTGACTCCCAGCTCATTATGTATTGTCACTTCCAATTATTTGTGACCCAGTGGGCAACAGGATTGTTGGTCCACAACACTTTCTTTTCTGGTAAACTCCTTCCTTGTGTCATCAGTGACAGAGTCTAGTCTTCTTGTGTTTTTGTAGCCTCTGGTTTGATTGCCTTAGAAGAGGCATGGGGAATGATGGCCCTTGAATAGAATAGAGAATAGAATAGAATAGAATAGAATAGAATAGAATGGAATGGAATGGAATGGAATGGAATGGAACGGAACGGAACGGAATGGAACGGAATGGAATAGAATAGAAGGGAAGGGAATAATAATAAAATATAAGAATAGAATGGAAGGGAAGAGAATAAGAGTAGAGTAGAGTAGAGTAGAGTACAGTAGAGTAGAGTAGAATATGGAATATGGAATAGAATATGGAATGGACTAGACTAGACTAGATTAGAATGAAATAGAATAGAATATGGAATAGAATATGGAATGGACGGGACTTGACTGGACTAGACTAGACTAGACTGGACTTTACTGGACTGGACTGGAATGGAATGGAATAGAATAGAATGGAATAGAATATGGGATGGAATGGACTAGTCTAGTCTAGTCTAGTCTAGACTAGACTAGACTAGACTAACTAGACTAGACTAGACTAGACTAGACTAGACTAGACTAGACTAGACTAGAATAGAATAGAATAGAACAGTGGTGGCGAACCTATGGCACGGGTGCCAGAGGCGGTACTTGGAGCCCTCTCTGTGGGTACACGTGCTGTTGCCCCAGCCTTGCCTCCGCCCGTGACCCCCTCCTCACCAGCACCCCCCCTGGAGGAGAGTCGCCCCTGAGCGTGGCCCACGCGGTGCAGCGCAGCCAAGGACATGGCAGCCAGGCAGCATAGACAAGATTCTGCCCTCACACTCCAATGCGCACAGTTGATGCTGCGGGGTGTGGGCAGAGGGCGTGCCCGCCATGGCACTGCTGGGCTGCCTGGGCGATCTGCAGTGGGCCCTAGAGGCGGTGAGTGGCCCTGCGGGCAGGCAGAGTGGGCGGGGCAAGGGTGGGGCGGGGGGCGGGGCAGGGGGTGGAGCAAGGGCAGGGCCAGTTTTTGGGCACTCGGTCTCTAAAAGGTTCGCCATCACTGGAATAGAATAACAGAGTTGGAACCATCCCCCCCCCCAGCAAGAGACCCTACACCATTTCTGACAGATGGCAGTCCAGTCTCTTCTTGAAAGCTTCCAGGGTTGAAGCTTTTATGACTTGGGGACTACAACTCCCAGAATTCCTAAGCCAGCCATGCTTTGCCATGACCACCCGAGTCATAACAGAAGAGGCTGACCCCCCCTCTTATTTGTGGCAGCCCCTCAAATATTGGAAGACTGCTCTCATGTCACCATAACCTTCTGTACTTTAGACAAGACATACCCAGTTCCCTCCAGATGCCTTAAGCAGCTGGGTGACTTTGGCCAATCACCAGGAGACGGTGAGTTCTAGTCCCACCTTTAGGGGGGGAAAGCCAGCTGGGTGACTTTGGGCCAATCACCAGGAGACGGTGAGTTCTAGTCCCACCTTTAGGGGGGGAAAGCCAGCTGGGTGACTTTGGGCCAATCACCAGGAGACGGTGAGTTCTAGTCCCACCTTAGGAGAAAAAGCCAGCTGGGTGATTTTGGGCCAATCACCAGGAGACGGTGAGTTCTAGTCCCACCTTTAGGGGGGGAAAGCCAGCTGGGTGACTTTGGGCCAATCACCAGGAGACAGTGAGTTCTAGTCCCACCTTTAAGGGGGGAAAGCCAGCTGGGTGATTTTGGGCCAATCACCAGGAGACGGTGAGTTCTAGTCCCACCTTTAGGGGGACAAAGCCAGCTGGGTGATTTTGGGCCAATCACCAGGAGACAGTGAGTTCTAGTCCCACCTTTAAGGGGGGAAAGCCAGCTGGGTGATTTTGGGCCAATCACCAGGAGACGGTGAGTTCTAGTCCCACCTTTAGGGGGGAAAAGCCAGCTGGGTGACTTTGGGCCAATCACCAGGAGACAGTGAGTTCTAGTCCCACCTTTAAGGGGGGAAAGCCAGCTGGGTGACTTTGGGCCAATCACCAGGAGACAGTGAGTTCTAGTCCCACCTTTAAGGGGGGAAAGCCAGCTGGGTGATTTTGGGCCAATCACCAGGAGATGGGTGGGACGTGAACTCACCATCTCCTGATGATTGGCAGAAGTCCCCAGCCAACATGGGGCATGCAGAATTTTCCAGTAGATTTCTCGGTGAAATTCAAAGGTTTGTTTTTAAGCTTTAATGTCCTACATGGCTTAGAAGCTTGAGAGCTTCAGAACGTGGTTTCCCGTAGCGTCTTCCAGAAAACACACAAGCTCCGTCTTCGCTGCCTTCCAGACTCTGTTGTAACTGGAGGACTTCCAGAATTTACTTGATGAATTGGACGAGTCTCACTATGTCTTATGTTTGTGTCTCTCCATCTTATTTATTTTGATTTTCACCCTAATTTCAGTTAATGATGTTTCTGTTTACCGTGGATGCTTCATTTCCTTCACTGTATGTTTATTGTAGTTAAACATCGGAAGACTTAGAAGATTATGGCCAAATAGACTATGCCAGTTTAATAAACAAATGATAAATAAATAGGTATCCTAAATAAGCTATCTTTTATATTCAGAGGATTATTTTCTTGGATGGAGCCTCTCCTTACCTATCTTCTATCCAAAATAACCATGCCCCTGACTTTATTTATTAGATCAGATTTTGATGTGTTTTTATCAGAGAGGGCTATAAAGCACTGTGAAGCAGTATATAAGTAGTAGTAGTAGTAGTAGCAGTAGTAGTAGTAGTAGTAGTAATGATGATGATGATAATAATAATAATAATAATAATAATAATAATAATAATAATAATAATAATAATAAAAGTTGTAAGGGACCTTGGAGGTCATCTAGTCCAACCCCCTGCTCAGGCAGGAAACCCTATACCATTTCAGACAAATGGCTGTCCAGTCTCTTCTTAAAAACTTCCAGTGTTGGAACATTCACAGCTTCTGGAGGCAGGTTGTTCCACTGGTTAATTGTTCTAACTGTCAGGAAGTTTCTCCTTAGTTCTAGGTTGCTTCTCTCCTTGATTAGTTTCCATCCGTTGCTTCTTGTCCTACCTTCAGGCGCTTTGGAGAATAGCTTGACTCCCTCTTCTTTGGGGCAGCCCCTGAGATATCAGAACGCTGCTATCCTGTCCTCCCTCGTCCTTCTCTTCATTAAACTAGACATGCCCAATTCCAGCAACCGTTCCTTATATGTTTTAGCCTCCAGTCCCCTGATCCTCTTTACTGTTCTTCTCTGCACTCTTTCTAGAGTCTCAACATCTAAGTCTAAGTGTTATTGCAATTGCTATTACTTTATAAGAATCTCAAAGTGGTGAATAATCATAACACTCTTTCCTCCTCCCATTTTCCCCACCACAATCCTGTGAGGTGGGTTGAACTGAGTGATTGGCCCAAAATCATCCAGCCTGGCTCTCATGCCTAAGGCGGGCCTAGAACTCACCATCTCCTGGCCCAAAGTCACCCAGCTGGCTTTTTTTCCTTAAGGTGGGACTAGAACTCACCGTCTCCTGGTGATTGGCCCAACATCAACCAGCCGGCTTTCAAGCCTAAAGCGGGACTAGAACTCCCAGACTCCTGATTTCTAGCCCGGTGCTGTTGGGCTAGAAATCAGGAGTCACCTAGGCTGTTGCCTTTACTCTGTATTTCTCAGTTTCCCAAATACAGGTAGTCATGAAGCCCAGTTGTATACCCATTGTAACTGTGAAAACCAGCCATGAGTCGGTTTTTTTCAGTGTAGTTGTAACTTGAACCATTTTTCACATTTACGGCGGCCGCAGCATCCCCATGGGCACATGATCAAAATTCAGACGCTTGGCAACTGACTCGTACTTATGACGGTTGCAACGTCCCGGGGTCACGTGATCCCCTTTTGCAACTTTCTGACAAGCAAAGTCAACGGGGGAAGCCAGATTCACTTAACAAATGCGTTAACTAACTTAACAACTGCAGTGATTCACGCAACAACTGAGGCAAGAAAGGTCATAAGCTGGGGCACAACTCACTTAACAACGATCTTGCAAAGCAACAGACATTTTGGGCTCCATCACAGTTATAAGTCAAGGATTGCCTGCAGCATTCTGGACGAAGGGCTGCCCAATCTTTTGTTGAAAGTCTCAAGTGGTGTTTAAATCTCCCTGGCCTGCTCCCAGAGACATCCCTCCCCAAATTTCTTGGTCTTCCCCACTGAAAAGAATAACAGAAGAGCAGAATAACAGACTACAGAATGATAGAATAACAGAATAACAGCTGGAAGGGACCTTGGAGGTCTTCTAGTCCAACCCCCGGCTCAAGGCAGGAGACCTTATATTATCTCGGTCAAATGGCTGTCCAGTCTTTTCTTAAAAGCCTCCAGGGTTGGAGTATCCACTACTTCTGGAGGCAAGTTGTTCCACTAATTAAATCTCTGTCTGTCTGTCTGTCTGTCTTTCTGTTTCTTTGCCTGTTTGTTCCACTGGTTTATTGTTCTCATTGTCAGGAAATTTCTCCTTAGTTCTAGGTTGGGTCTCACCTTGTTTAGTTTCCATCCGTTGCTTCTTAACAGAACAATAGAACTGGAAGGGGCCTGCTCAGGCAGGAAAGCCTATATGTGTGCCAGAGGCAGCACTCAGAGCCCTCTCTGTGGGCACGCTTGCCATGCCCCAGAGATGGCAACCGTCCCTCTTCAACCAGCCACCCACTAACTCGCCGAAGTCCCATGTGGCTGGATGCATCCCAGCACCCATGCGTTCGCTGGCCTCTGTGTACAGGGGCTGATGGTGTCAGGCAGTAGCCGCCCCGGCCCCTGCCTCACCTTGCCCTGTGACAATGGCATCCCCGCCCTGCCTCGCCTCACCCTGCAGGACGAGCCTCCTGCCCACCGCCCCACCTGCCAGAGACCCCCTGGATCTCCCCCAACCCTGCCCAGCCCCCACAGGCGTCCCTCCCCATGAGCAACATCGAGGTGATCACACCCACCTGGGCCACACCTACCCAGTCTGCCATGACCACCACAGCCACGCCCACCCAGTGGGCCACGCCCACCTGGCACCCGGCGATAAATAGGTGGGGTTTGAGTTGCAGTTTAGGCACTCAGTCTCTAAAAGGTTCGCCATCACTGGCCTATGCCATTTCGGACAAGTGGCTGTCCAGTCTCTTCTTTACAATGTCCAGTGTTGGAGCATTCACCGCTTCTGGAGGCAGGCAGTTCCACTGGTTAATTGTTCTGCTAGGAAGTTTTTCCTTAATTCCAGGTTGCTTCTCTCTTTGATCAGTTTCCATGTATCGTTTCTTGTCCTGCCCTCTGGTACTTTGAGAATAGCTTGACTCCCTCTTCTTTGGGGCATCCCCTGAGATATTGGAACACTGCTATCATGTCACCCCCTCGTCCTTCTCTTCATTAAACTAGACATACCCAATTCCAGCAACCGTTCCTTATATGTTTTAGCCTCCCCCCCCCCTTTTGCGGCAGCTCCTGTGATATTGGAACACAGCTATCACGTCTCCTTCCTCCTCGCCAGAAAGTTTACTTTTTCCTCTTTTACAATCCTGGCTTGCGGCGTCTGCCTCCTCGGTGACCTAGTTTCTCTCTCGGAGGGTTAAGCTCTCCCCATGGTACGTGGTAGCCTCTCTGGCAACTTTTCCAGCCAGACGACGCCCGTTTAAGCAAATGTTCCCAGCCTTCAGGAACCCTGGTGCTACCTCCATCTCCTTCACGGCGGGTGCCGCCTTTTAGCAGCTCAAACCATATTCCACTAAATTAGAGCCACGTTGATTTAGACAATTACTGGGTCAATCGCGCCTCCAATTCTGGGTGTCACGCCGAGATAACAGCCGCTGGGGTGGGAGGGTGTGTGTGTGGGGAGGGGGGGAGCAGAGAGAATTGGGGGGAGGGAAGGAAAGAAATAGTGGACAGCCGGAGCGGTGAGCTGCAATCTGCGAGGCTGTGATTTTCACTGGGGAAAAAAAAAAGTAAAATAACGGCCTCCGAAGGGCAAATGATAAATTATGTGTTGGGATATTTTGAGAATTCCAGCAGGAGAGGAGGAGATTGAGGACAGTCCTTGAACCCTTGACCCAGTTCCCGGGATGATTTCATCACACTCTGCTTGGGTCTGCCTAGCTTCCTCCATCAAGATCACAGATAGTTCTCGGCTTACAACCGTTCATTTAGTGACTGTTTGAAGTTACAACAGCACCGAAAAAAGTGACTTAGGACCGTGTCCTGATTCCAGTAGGTGAGGCAGAACTCCAAGGCAGGAGGTTTCCTTAAAGAACATATTTATTGGTGGCAAAGTATCGGCACAATCAAAAGTGAAGCCAAGACTGAAGTTCCCTCCCAAAGGTTACAAGGTTACAAAGTTGAATTTCCCACCCCAGTAATATGTCCTAAATCACATTTCCCAATAAACTACTTTGGCAGGCAACGGAAGACTCAGCTCACCAAAACCCCGGCAGCAATGACCTTGGTTCCCAGGGGACAATTTATTGTTTAGCCTAACCTTAAAGCCCCGGCAGCAATGACCTTTCTTTGGGACAATTTATTGTTTAGTCTAACCTTAATAATAATAATAATAATAATAATAATAATAATAACAACAACAACAACAATAATGATGATGATGCCAAATCCAGTCTGAATATCTGGCTGACTGTGCAATGATTAATAATAATAATAATAATAATAATAATAATAATAATAATAACAACAACAACAACAACAACGATGATGATAATGATGATGCCAAATCCAGTCTGAACATCTGGCTGACTGTGTGATGATTAATAATAATAATAATAATAATAATAATAATAATAATAATAATAAAGTTGGAAGGGACCTTGGAGGTCATCTAGTCCAGCCCCTGCTCAGGCAGGAAAGTCTATACCTATACCAGTGATGGGGAACCTTTTAGAGACCGAGTGCCCAAACTGCAACCCAAAACCTACTTATGTATGGTTGGGTGCTGGGAGGGCGTGGCCCATTAGGTGGGCATGGCCAATTGGATAGGTGTGGTCAATTGGGTGGGCATGGCCCATTGGGTGAGCATGGCTGCGGTGATAACGGCAGACTGGGTGGGACTAAAAAGTTCAATCAATCAATTCCAACTAGACACACCCAATTCCAGCAACCTTTCTTTATATGTTTTAGCCTCCAGTCCCCTGATCATCTTTGTTGCTCTTCTCTGCACTCTTTCTAGAGTCTCACCATCTTTTTTACATCGGCAACAATGACCTTGGTTCCCACAGGACAATTTATTGTTTAGCCTAAGCTTAAAACCACTCATCCCCCCTCCCATACTGCGGAAACTGAAAACAGAGCAGAAATGGCTTCAGCCAGAAATGTTGCAGTGTTGACAGACTGTTTTAGACACTTAGGACTGTTGCAGCGTCCTCCGTGGTCGCATGATTCCAAATTTAGGGGACCATTTGAAGTTATGGCGGCACTGCAAGAAGTGACTTAGGACAGTTTATCACCCTTACGATTGTTGCAGCCATCCCCAGGGTCACGTGATCAAAATCCAGGCTTGGCAACTGGTTGCCAAGGGCCCCAGTTCTGATCACATGACTCTGGGGAAGCTGCAAGCGTTGCTGGTGTGAAAACTGGTCATAAGTAGCTTTTTTTAGTGCTGTTGTACTTGTAGTTGAGGTCTACCTGTAGATCATCAGGAGATGTTACACCAAAGTCTCTGGGGTGCCTGTCAGAGGGAGCTTTCTTTCTTTCTTTCTTTCTTTCTTTCTTTCTTTCTTTCTTTCTTTCTTTCTTTCTTCTTTTTCTTCCTTCCTTCCTTCCTTCCTTTCTTTCCTTCCCTTCCTGCCTTCTCTTCTTTCTTTCCTTTCTTCCTTCCTTTCTTTTCTTCCCTTCTTTCTTCCCTTCTTCCCTCCTTCCTTCCCTTCTTTCCTTTCTTTTCCTCCTTCCCTTCTTCCTCCCTCCCTCCCTCTCTGCCTGCCTTCCTTCCCTTTCCTCCTTCCCTTCTTCCTCCCTCCCTCCCTGCCTTCTTCTTCTTCCTTCCTTTCTTTCTCCCTTCCTCCCTTCCTCCCTCCCTCCTTCCCTCCCCTTTCTTTCTTTCTTTCTTTCTTTCTTTCTTTCTTTCTTTCTTTCTTTCTTTCTCTTTCTCTATTGTAAAGCATGTTCAATGAAACACATCAATGCAGTTGGATTGATCCACCATGCCCTGATTTCTTGAACGATTGGCTTCCACTGGATCCTGCTGGGATTCAGTCTCTGCAGGGCCTGAAGATGAAGCAAGATATTCAGCCAAGGGAGGTGCAAAACCAGAGAGCAGTAAAACACATACCTGACCCAAGAATAGTCCTCTATTTACGACTGCAATTGGGGGCCAGCCTTTCCATTGCTAAGCAAAGCAGCTGCTAAGTGAGTTGTGTCTGATTTTATGACCTTTTTTGCCGCTGTTGTTAAACGAAACACTGCACCATCTTGAACTCCATAAAGAAAGTCCAAATTTAATTCTAACAAATAAAATTCCATAGTCAAGAGAGCATGCTGGCAAAGGACAGTCCGTGGGCCTTTGAAGGACACTAATCTGCAGCGCCCAGCCTCTCTCTACTTTGGCCAGATGTTGTAAATCATCCCCATCTGGAGAGCTGCAAAGATTAAAATGTAATTATTACAAGGCAGTGACCTGAGTATCAATGCATGGACCAGCTTCAGCAGCAGGGTTATCAGAATTCAGGCAGTCCTGACACCGAATGGACTTTGCAGACGCTGGAATAAGATGAGGGCTGTTTCAGGCAATTTATTTATTTATATCTTGCCTTTATTTTATTTTATTTTACCCAAGGTGGTAAACCTATCCAATGCTCCTTCTTCTTCCTATTTTTCCCAGAACAACAAGTCTATGAGGCAGGTTGGGATGAGAGAGGGATACTGGTCCAAGGTCACCCAGCCAGCTTTCATGCTTAATGCAGAACTAGAATTCCCAGTTTGCTGGTAATGACCCAAAGTCACCCAGCTGACTTTAATCTCTAAGTCAGGACTAGAACTCACCGTCTCTTGGTGACTGGCCCAAAGTCACCCAGCTGGCTTTCATGGCTAAGGCGGGACTAGAATTCACTGTCTCCTGGTGATTGGCCCAAACTCTCCCAGCCGACTTTCATTTCTAAAGCGATACTAGAACTCACCGTCTCCTGGTGATTGGTCCAAAGTCTCCCAGCCGACTTTCATGTCTAAGATGGGACTAGAATTCACCATCTCCGAGTGATGGTCCAAACTCATCCAGCTGGCTTTCATTTCTAAGGCGGTACTAGAACTCACCATTCCTGGTGACTGTTCCAAAGTCCCCCAGGCGGCTTTCATGCCTAAGGTGAGACTAAAACTCACAATCTTGTGAATTTTGTGTGAATACCAGATCTGAGTTTTCTCTAGATCGCTGACCTTCCCATTCGTTACACTTTAATCTAGTCGTGTATTGCACGAATAGTGTTGATCTACAGA
This sequence comes from Crotalus tigris, assembly GCF_016545835.1. Taxonomy (NCBI): domain Eukaryota; kingdom Metazoa; phylum Chordata; class Lepidosauria; order Squamata; family Viperidae; genus Crotalus; species Crotalus tigris. The sequence continues at coordinate 65,844 of NW_024097448.1, forward strand.
TAGTCCTCAGCTTCCAACTGCTTGCTTTGTGACCGTTCAAAGTTATGACAAATCTCTCAAGCGCTACTTACGGCCTGGATTCGAGATTCCAATAACCAACGCTCCCCCAGTCATCACATGATCATACATGTTAGGCTTGGCAAGCAGCCCACATATATGACTGTTTGTGGCATCCTGCAGTGACGTGACTGTGATTTTTGTATTTGCTAAACTTTTAGTTTCCAGCAAATAAATGCCCATTGGGCATAATGGATTCATTTAATGACTGCTGTATTCACTTAACAGTCATCACATCCTCATACAACTGCCACATTTGCTCAGGGATCACCGACTTAAGATAAGATAAGATAAGATAAGATAAGATAAGATAAGGTAAGATAACCTTTATTGTCATTTTTATACTGTGGGCACAACGGCACACATCAAAAATGAAATTTAGGTGCCCGCTCTCGAAGTGAAACACATAAATGACACACACCTAAACATACTATGAACAACATATGTATAGACCCACATCCCTACATATACGTAGCAATAAATATTAAATATTGTCCATCTTGAATGTATAACGGAAGGAGGAGTCTTGAGAGTTCACAAGGTTAAGGCTGTATGGAATGAAACTCTGGCTGAATCTGGATGTTCTGCTTCGGATACCACGAAGCCCCCTCCTCCCAGACGTTAACAAGGAAAACAGGTCATGAAAAGGATGTGTAGTGTCCCAGATGATCTTACGGACCCTGCTCAAGCAGCGCTTCTGTGCTATGTCCTGGATGAAAGGGAGGGAACTACCAATGATCTTTTCTGCTGTCCTCACCACTCTCTGCACCGCCTTCCTGTCTGAAGCAGGGATGCTTCCAAACCAGACTGTGATGCTGTATGACAGGATGCTCTCGATCGTCCCCCTGTAGAAAGTGGTCAGGACAGGGGAAGGAAGATGTGCTTTTCTCATGCGGCGCAGAAAATGCAGGCGCTGCTGTGCCCGCTTCATCAGTTTCTCACTGAGGAGTGACCAAGTCAGCCTACTAATTAGCTGCACACCCAGGAATTTGATGCTGATAACCATCTCCACAGGTGAATCATTTATGCACAGAGAAGTGTGGCTGTGCCTGCCTTTTCTGAAATCAACAATGATTTCTTTGGTTTTTCCGGTATTTAAAACTAGGCTATTTTCCTTACGCCAGTTTACCAAGCCTTCAACCTCCTTGCGTTCACTTAACAACTACGTCCACTTAACGAGCAGAGCAAAAATGGCATTCAAATTGGATGCCATCATGTGATGACTCGCTTAACAACCCGTACGACTTATGGCCATAATTCTCGGCTCAATTATGCTTATAAGTCAAGGACCCCCAGCATTTTGAACCCCCTCGCACAATCTCACCTTGTCCCAGGTTAGAACGAACCGAGCTATTTCTGCAAAAGGTGTCCAATTTTGCACAACGCTCTTTCCTTTCTCTGCTGGTGGACAATCACTTGAACATGAGCCAGCCGTGTACAGCAGCAAGCAAAAAAGCTAATACAGTCCTGGGATGCATAAACAGAGGCATGGAATCAAGATCACGTGAAGTACTAGTACCGCTTTATAAAGCTCTAGTGAGACCACACCTGGAATACTGCAGCCAGTGTTGGCCATCATATAACAAAAAAGATGTTGGGACTCTGGAAAAAAAACAGAGAAGAGCAACTAAGATGATCAAAGACCTGGAGGCTAAAACGTACGAGGAACAGCTGCGGGACTTGGGTTTGGCCAGTCTAAAAAAAAGAAGAAATAGGGGAGACATGATAGCAGTATTCCAGTATCTGAGGGGCTGCCACAAGGCAGAGGGGGCCAGGTTGTTCACCAGAGCACCAGAGGGCAGGATGAGAAACAATGGTTGGAAGCTGATCAAAGAGAGAAGCAACCTGGAATTAAGGAGAAACTTCCTGACAGTGAGGACAATCAACCAGTGGAACAGCTTGCCACCAGAAATCGTGGGCGCTCCATCACTGGAGATTTTTAAGAAGAGAGTGGACAATAACCTGTCTGAGATGGTGTAGGTTCTCCTGCTTGAGCAGGGGGCTGGACTAGAAGACCTCCAAGGTCCCTTTTAACTCTGTTATTCTATTCTATTCTATTCTATATTCCATCCTATATTCCATCCTATATTCTATTCTATTCTATTCTATTCTATTCTATTCTATTCTATTCTATTCTATTCTATTCTATTCTATTCTATATTCCATCCTATATTCCATCCTATATTCTATTCTATTCCATTCCATTCCATTCCATTCTATATTCCATCCTATATTCTATTCTATTCTATTCTATTCTATTCTATTCTATTCTATTCTATTCTATTCTATTCTATTCTATTCTATTCTAAATTCCATCCTATATTCCATCCTATATTCTATTCTATTCTATTCTATTCTATTCTATTCTATTCTATTCTATTCTATTCTATTCTATTCTATTCTATTCTATATTCCATCCTATATTCTATTCTATTCCATTCCATTCCATTCCATTCCATTCTATATTCCATCCTATATTCTATTCTATTCTATTCTATTCTATTCTATTCTATTCTATTCTATTCTATTAAAAAAAAATCAGCCGCCGAATTCATGTTTAAACAAGCACGCCAATGAGGAATCTCGTTCCTCTTCGAGCTGGCAATTCCAGATTGATTTCTCTCCTAAAATATGCAGGGGGGGAGGGAGGGAGTCCATTTAAAAAACAAAAAAACCCAACCTGAAAAACGTTTGTGCGGGCACATACAAACAAGATAATTGCACTTCAGGATTTCCGTGAGTTCGGGAGGTCAGGTGCCTGTTCGAATCCTGCCGCTGCCTTGACCTTGAGTGTCAAGAATTGTCAGCCTCCTCAAATTCACCTCTTCCGCCTCTTCTGCCCCCTCTTAATGCGGCTGGTCCCTCAGGAGGCAATCAAATCTTCACCTGAATGTTTATTTCAAAGGCAGAGCGTCAAAATATGTTAATGGGGCAGGTTTGTAATTATGCATTTAAAAGCAGAGGGAGGTGGGGCAGCTGAGTGGGGGAGGAGAAGAGGAAGGGAAGATTGCTTGGATGGAGACCAGCGCTTGTCTGAGGCGGCGGGAGCCAGTTCTGGGGTCCAAAATCACCGAACCTTAGAGGTGAACGGGACTCTTAAGGTCATGTAGTCCAGCCCTCCCCAGCTTGGGGCAGTTTATCCTTTGTCTGAACTTGGTTTGGCCAAGTAAATTAGCTTTGTTTACTTGAGAGTCACATTGCTCTTGTCTGGAAGTTATTTCTTTTACCTTCAACATATAATTCAAAACGGCCTTGTTGAAATTTAAGACTATTATTCTGTATCTTAGTTAATATATTTTCAGTTACGCCGATTCTAAGACCTTATGGACTGCAGTTATAAGTCAGTCAGTCAGTCAGTCAGTCAGTCAATCAATCTCAATCAATTCATGCTTTGCATTCAGATCTGATTGTGAAAAGCTATTGGCCTTTTTTAAATCCTTTGTTCATTTATTGATTGATTCGACCTATCTCACTTTTATAAGTAATGCAAGATAGGGAACATACATAATACTCCTCCTATTTTCTCCACAACGACAACCTTGTGAGGTGGGTTGTGCTAAGAGAGAAGGATTGGACCACATTCACCCAGTTGGCTTTTATGCCAAAGAAGAGACAATCACTTGTCTCCTGGTGATTGAACTAAACTCACCCAGCTGGCTTTCATATATAAAGTGGGACTAGAACTCACTTTCTCCTAGTGATTGGCCCAAAGTCACCCAACCAGCTTTCATGGCTAAGGCAGGACTAGAACTCCCGGTCTCCTGGTGATTGGCCCAACGTCAACCAGCCAGCTTTCATGGCTAAGGCGGGACTAGAACTCCCAGTCTCCTGGTGATTGGCCCAAAGTCAACCAGCCAGCTTTTATGGTTAAGGCGGGACTAGAACTCACCATCTCCTGGTGATTGGCCCAAAGTCAACCAGCCAGCTTTCATGGCTAAGGCGGGACTAGAACTCCCAGTCTCCTGGTGATTGGCCCAAAGTCAACCAGCCAGCTTTCATGGCTAAGGCGGGACTAGAACTCCCGGTCTCCTAGTAATTGGCCCAAAGTCAACCAGCCAGCTTTTATGGTTAAGGCGGGACTAGAACTCCCAATCTCCTGGTGATTGGCTCAAAGTCAACCAGCCAGCTTTCATGGCTAAGGTGGGACTAGAACACCCAGTCTCCTGGTGATTGGCCCAAAGTCAACCAGCCAGCTTTCATGGCTAAGGCGGGACTAGAACTCCCGGTCTCCTGGTGATTGGCTCAAAGTCAACCAGCCAGCTTTCATGGCTAAGGCGGTACTAGAACTCACCTTCTCCTGATGATTGGCCCACAGTTACCCAACTGACTTTCATGGTCACGTTCTTCCCCTTTATAGTCTAGTCGTGCCTTAACTACTAGACCAAACTGTCTCATATTATGCAGATTTCTACCCAGAATCCCCTCAAATAGTAACAAACCAGAATGGGTCTTGCTGTGAATTTGGAACTTGTAGTTTTTGATAGAGATACTCCATGATTTACAACCACTCATTCAACGACCCTTTGAAGTAATGCCAGCGCTGAACAAGAAGTGGTATCAACCCTTCCTTGCACTTATGACCATCGTAGCATCCCCACAGATCACAATCTGTGCACTTAGTAACTAGCATATATATCTATGATAATTGCAGCATCCCGGAGTCATGTGATCACCACATGTGATCTACCCAGCCAACTTCCAACATGCAATGTCAATTAAAAGCCATGTGATTAATTTAATGACTAGGGCAAAAAAAGGATGCAAAATTGGGCATGGTCACATGTTGTCTCACGTAATGATCGCATTGCTTAGCAATGGATGTTCCTCTCCCAATTGTGTTCTTAAGTCTAGAACTCTATTTGAAAAACCAATTAGGCGAGACCTAGATCAAAAACAATAACTGTGAGAGAGACTCTGGGATCCTAGTAGACGATCATTTAAATGTGAGCCACCCATGTGCTGCAGCAGCCAAAAAGGCTAATACAATCTTTGGTTGTATAAACAGAAGCATAGAATCAGGATCACGGTTGCTGGAATTGGGTATGTCTAGTTTAATGAAGAGAAGGACGAGGGGGGACATGATAGCAGTCTTTCAATATCTCAGGGGCTGCCCCAAAGAAGAGGGAGTCAAGCTATTCTCCAAAGCGCCTGAAGGCAGGACAAGAAGCAACAGATGGAAACTAATCAAGGAGAGAAGCAACCTAGAACTAAGGAGAAACTTCCTGACAGTTAGAACAATTAACCAGTGGAACAACCTGCCTCCAGAAGCGGCTAATGCTCCAATACTGGAAGTTTTTAAGAAGAAACTGGACAGCCATTTGTCTGAAATGGTATAGGGTTTCCTGCCTGAGCAGGGAGTTGGACTAGATGACCTCCAAGGTCCCTTCCAACTTTATTATTATTATTATTATTATTATTATTATTATTATTATTATTATTATTATTATTATTATTATTATTATTTTATAAAGCCTTGGTAAGGCCACACCTGGAATACTGCATCCAGTTTTGGTCACATTACAAAAAAGATATTGAGACTTTCGAAAAAGTGCAGAGAAGAGCAACTAAGATGATTAAAAGCCTGGAGACTAAAACATATGAAGAACGGTTGCAGGATTTGGGTATGGCTAGTCTAGAGAAAAGAAGGACTAAGGGGGACACGCTAGCAGTCTTCCAGTATTTGAGGGGCTGCCACAAAGAAAAGGGGTGTCAACTTATTTTCCAAACAATGGATGGAAACTAATCAAGGAGAGAAGCAACCCGGAATTAAGAAGAAACTTCCTAACAGTGAGAACAATTCATCAGTGGAACGTCTTGCCTTCAGAAGTAATGGATGTTCCATCGCTGGAGGCTTTTAAGAAGAGATTGGACAGCCACTTGTGTGAAATGTTAGGGTCTCCTGCTTGACTCGGGGGTTGGACTAGAAGACCTCCAAGCTCCCTTCCAGCTCTATTCTGAATGTATTATAACCACTGTTGTCTCTACAATCTTCTCTACCTTAGATGGAATGTACCAAGTGATTCAACCATTTGCTGTTGGGGATGGTTTCTAAAAACTCATCATTTATGCCTTCTGTTGGATGCAGCACAATTTCCCTTAAAATGGATTAAACTGGATTCTGGGCCTCAGTTTCTCTAACGCAGTGGTTCTCAACCTGTGGGTCGGGACCCCATTTGGGGTCGAACGACCATTTCACGGGGGTCGCCAAACAACGCAGTCCGCCATTTTTTCTCCCCCTTTTCCTTAGCTGTGCTACTCCCTTTTATTCTATTGGCTTTTGAAAGCCAATAGAATAGACTCTCTTGAATAGAGTCTAATTCTATTGGCTTTCAAAAGCCAATAGGAATTGTCCAGGCTGTCTCTTCTCTGCTGAGCCCGCCAAAAGTCCCATTCTGCAAACGGTGCTGCACCAGTTGAGTAGTCCTCGACTTATGACCGGTTGAGTAGTCCTCGACTTACGACCGGTTGGGGGTCGCGGCATTAAAAAGGTTGAGAACCACTGCTCTAACGCATCTATGCTGATGCTTCTCAAATTCTACCTTTGATGCCTTCGGAAGAGGTGGTTGAGCCCCTTCCTCATACAGATAGTCCTCTATTTACAACGGTTTATTTTGGGGGGGTGGTTAGACTAGAAGGGGGCTGGACTAGAAGACCTCCGAGTCCCTTCCAATTCTGCTATTCTGTTTAGTGACCGTTCGAAGTTACAAAGCACTGGAAAAAGTGGCTTAGGACCGTTTTTCATACTTAACGACCCGTGCGGTGTCCCCATGGTCACGTGATCAAACTTCAGACACTTGGCAACGGACTCGTATTTACGACGGTTGCCGTGTCCCAGGGTCATGTGATCCTGACCAGCAAACTCAATCGGGAGGCCAGAGTCACTTAACAACGGTGTTACTAACTTAACAATTGAAGTGTGACAGGAAAGGTCATCAAATGGGACAAAATTCCCCGAACTGACTCGCTTAGCAGCAGAAATTTTGGTCTCAGTTGTGGTCGTAAATCGAGGACTGCCTGTCTTTCTCTAGCCCTTTCCCTGTCTTTCTCATGAAATATGAGGGAGAGAGACGATGAATTTCCCCACCATGTATTTCTCTTTCCAAAGAGGCTGGGAGACATTGCAGTATCTTTAATTCATGGTCCTCCAGATATATTTCTGGCCTACTCGGTTAGGCCTGAGGCATCATTCTCTTTCCGGTCTCACTTGCTGAGGAAACATAGTTCATTTTTAAAAAATAGATCTTCTCCGTGCGGGAGATGAAGTCAAGCTCTTCGCAGAGCAGGTGGGAAAAAAAAGAAGCTGTTTCTTCAGCTGTTGTTAGAGGCACACAACTTAAAATTGACCACAGGCCTGGGTGTGGAGCTAGCTAAATTCTAGGAGGCAGGGGGGCTTTCAGCCTCATTGTGAATAATCTGGATCAGGGGGTCTCCACACTTGGCAAAATTAAGACCACACCTGGAATACTGCAGCCAGTTTTGGTCACCATATCACAAAAAAGATGTTGAGAGTTTGGAAAATAAATCCCAGAGAAGATCAACTAAGATGCTCAAAGGCCTGGAGATTAAAACATACAAAGAACGGCTGCAGGACTTGGGTTTGGCTAGTCCACTGGTGGTAAGGTGACCAACCGTCCTCCTTTAGGGAGGATAGTCCTCCTTTTGTAAGTTCTGTCCTCCCTCAAAAAGTCTCCTCCTTCATGTCCTCCTTTTCAATATTTGAAGACTAATCTGCATTCTGGCACCTTTTTTTGATGGGTTTTTTTTTTCAACTTTTGCATGAGCAGTGCTACTCCTGCTATTGGCTTTCGAAAGCCAATAGGAATTGCTGCTGAGCACACCAAAACACCCGGCTGGCAAACTTGACGCATGCAAGTTGTCTGTATTATTGATGCAATGAATAAAATGTTTCTTTTATTTACGATATTTTTTTCTTCAATTTATCTGTGTCCTCCTTTTCACTGTAAAAAAGTTGGTCACCTTAAGTCTGATGGCGAACCTATGGCACGGGTGCCAGAGGCGGCACTCAGAGCCCTCTCTGTGGGCACGCACGCCGTCGCCCCAGTCCTAGGCTTTCAGCTGGGCTTTATAAAACCTTTTCGCTTTAGGCCTCTGCCACCATGTACAAAAAAAAAATAAAGGTTCAATCAGTCAATTTCCACTTCTCGCGGGAAAAAAAAAAAGATCTTGCAAAGTTGGAATTGATTGATTGAACTTTTTAGTCCCAACCAGTCTGCTGTTACCACCGCAGCCAAGCCCATCAAATGGGCCACACCCACACAATTGGCCAGATCCACCCGGCATCCGACGATGCATAAGTGGGTTTTGGGTTGCAGTTTGGGCACTCGGTCTCTAAAAGGTTCGCCATCACTGGGCTAGTCTAAAGAAAAGAAGAAATAGGGGCGACATGATAGCAGTGTTCCAGTATTTGAGGGGCTGCCACAAAGAAGAGGGGGTCAAATTATTCTCCAAAGCACCTGAGGGCAGGACAAGAAACAACGGTTGGAAACTGAACAAAGAGAGAAACAACGTGGAATCAAGGAGAAACTTCCTGACAGTGAGGACAGTTAACCAGTGGAACAGTTTGCCACCAGAAATCGTGGGTGCTCCATCACTGGAGATTTTTTAGGAAGAGGCTAGACCAGCGGTTCTCAACCTGTGGGTCGGGACCCCATTTGGGGTCGAACGACCATTTCACGGGGGTCGCCAAACAACGCAGTCCGCCTTTTTTTTCTCCTTTTCCTTAGCTGTGCTACTCCCTTTTATTCTATTGCCTTTTGAAAGCCAATAGAATAGACTCTCTTGAATAGAGTCTAATTCTATTGGCTTTCAAAAGCCAATAGGAATTGTCCAGGCTGTCTCTGCCCTGCTGAGCCCGCCAAAAGTCCCATTCTGCAAACAGTGCTGCAAGTTGTCTGCAGCGAAGGCGAGCTGTCTGGAAGTTTCCACCCCTCCCTGCTGAGCAACTACTAAAATTGTAAGTAAAAGAGGGCCAGGGGTGGAGGTGGGAGGCCGGCGGGCGCAGGGAGGGTTGCTGGTGCGCGTGGGGCCCGGCGGGTGCCTTACCTCCCTTGGGCTGGGCCAGCTGGTGGCCCAGCCGGTGGTCGGCCTGCACCGTCTCTGCTGCTTGCCAGCTACCCCTCGGCCGGCGCAGGGGGCGGCATCACGCATGCGCGGCGCTCCCGGGCAGGGAAAGTCCTCGACTTACGACCGGTTGAGTAGTCCTCAACTTAAAAAGGTTGAGAACCACTGGGCTAGACAGTCACTTATCTGAGATGGTATGTTCTCCTGCTTAAGTGGGGGGCTGGACTAGAAGACCTCCAAGGTCCCTTCCAGCTCTATTCTATTATTAAACTTGTGGACCTCAACTCCCAGAATTCCTTTGGCTTGCTAAATTTCAATTCCCAGAATTCCCCAGCCAGCATACTTCTTAGAGGTAATCTGAAATTGATCAAGAAACGTAATGGTCACCATACACGAATGGAAGCTTTATAAGGGGGGATAAAATATTTACCTGTTGTCACCCAAGTGGGTAACACCTTCGTTTGCACAGGGAGGAAAAATTCCTTTGTCCTCCAGCACTACAAAGCCCATTGTTCTCTACCAACCGAGATGACCTCATGGAAAACTAAACACATGGCTAACAGAAGAGGAATCTGAAATTTCTTCCTCTGATTGATACTTGACCTAAAGAGCAAAGAGGGATATGATGGGTCTTTCTGAAGTATTTGCAAGGAAGTCACACAAAAAACATAGCCTATTTCCTGTAGTAGTTCAGATACTGGCCTAGAAACCAGGAGACAGTGAGTTCTAGTTCCGCCTTAGATCTAAAAGTCAGCTGGTTGACTTTAGGCCAATCACCAGGAGACAGTGAGTTCTAGTCCCACCTTAGGCATGAAAACTGGCGGGGTGACTGTGTCAATCATCAGGAGATGGTGAGCTCTAGTCCCGCCTTCGGCATGAAAGTCAGCTGGGTGACGTTAGGCCAATCACCAGGAGACGGTGAGTTCTAGTCCCGCCTTCGGCATGAAAACCGGCTGGGTGACTGAGTCAATCATCAGGAGATGGTGAGTTCTAGTCCCGCCTTCGGCATGAAAACCGACTGGGTGACTGAGTCAATCATCAGAAGATGGTGAGTTCTAGTCCCACCTTAGGCCTGAAAGTCAGCTGGGTAACTTTAGGCCAATCACCAGGAGACAGTGAGTTCTAGGGCCGCCTTAGGCGTGAAAACCAGCTGGGTGACTTTGGGCCAATTCCCATGTGACTGTGAGTTCTAGTTCCACCCAAGGCACAAAAGCTGGCCGATTGACCGGCTGATTGTTGTTGTGGAGAAAACAGGAGGAGGACGTGTGTCGGAAATGTTTGCTGCCTTAAGTTGTTGTAAAAATAAAAAGGCACTACAGAAATAAATAAATGTAATTCCATCTATAGCGAGGGCCTGGGTAGCTTCGCTCTGGTTTGACTTTTCTGGAAGGGCTTTGAGAAAATAAAACTCAAGAACTCTGAAATCCGTCACAGCTTTTCCCGGGGCTAATGAGTGGAACGCAATGCAGCTTTCCAATCGTTTCCACGCACGCCCCAATTATCATCTTTTCAATTATTCTATTTAATGGATTCCTAACCCGCTTTTGAGGGCATGTTGTCCTCCCAACGTTGCCTGTTTACCGGGAGTTTTAATATGCTTAAAAAAAAAACAGGACAATTACAATATGCCATTAAGTGAAAATCATTAAATTGGAACCAGCAGCAGCGTAAAGCACTCGGAGCAGAGCAGATGAGCCAAATGCAGCCTGGAATAAAAAAAAAAAATATCTTGAAGGAAACCGAAGTCAGAGAACCATAGAGATGTGTGGACCGCAACTCCCAGAATTCCCACAAGTGCTGGTTGGGGAATTCTGGGAGTTGGGTGAGCAACGATAGCCCAATCGGGCACTTAGATTCTGCCTCAGCAGCCTTTTCCCTAAAAAGCAGCTGATCATTTATACACTTTATTGAAAATTTTCAAGGTCTCTCTATGAAAAAAGAGAACCCGGAAGAGAACACAAAATTTCCTTTTATACAGGTAGGCCTTGATATAATAATAATAATAATAATAATAATAATAAAACTGGTGGGATCATAAAATAGAGAAAGTCATAGAAAATGATAAAATTAAACTGCTTTGGGACTTCAGAATTCAAACAGACAAGCACCTGCAACATAACACCCCGGACTTAACAATTGTCGATAAGAAAGACAAAAAAGTCTGGCTAGTGGACGTGGCAGTGCCTGGAGACAGCAGAATAGACGAGAAAGAACTGGAGAAGATAACAAAATACAAAGACCTACAAATAGAAATAGAAAGACTGTGGCAAAAGCAAGCAAGGTAGTACCAATAGTCATAGGCTCCTTGGGTGCAATCCCAAAACAACTGGAGCACCACTTGAACACCATTGGCATTGACAAATTCGCTATTAGTCAATTGCAAAAGGCGGCCTTACTAGGAACTGCTTCCATCCTGCGACGATATCTGTAATACCATCAAACATCCACATCTGCCTATCCCAGGTCCTGGGTAAGGACTCGATAGGTAGACTAAATGCCAAATCCAGTCTGAACATCTGGCTGACTGTGCAATGATCAATAATAATAATAATAATAATAATAATAATAATAATAATAATAATAAGGACATGGTTATCAAACATCAAAAACATCTGCTAGACTATCCCACCTCCTTTATATGGATGATCTGAAGCTGTATGGAAAAACATCATCTGAAATAGAATCGCTGCTCAACACTGTCCGTATATATAGCCAAGATATTGTAATGGAGTTTGGCTTGGACAAATGTGCCACACTTACTATCAAACAAGGAAAAATAGTGAAAACTGAAGGAATCAAGATGCCCCACGAAAATAACATTAAGAGTCTGGATGAGGAAGAGTACTACAAATACTTGGGTATCCTTCAAGCTGACAACATCAAGCACACTGAAGTCAAGAAAAAGATTAGAGGTGAATACATCAAGAGAGTGAAGAAGATCTTAAAATCCAAACTCAATGGAGGAAATACCATAAAGGCAATCAACACCTGGGCAATCCCAGTCATTAGATACACAGCTGGAATAGTGGACTGGACTCAAGCAGAACTAAAAGCAATGGATAGGCAGACCAGAAAAATAATGACAATGAATCATGCCCTTCATCCACGCAGTGACATTGATAGACTTTATCTACCAAGGCAAATAGGTGGGCGTGGAATGCTACAAGTACATCAGATGGTTGAAGAAGAAAAAATGGCTTTGGAAGAATATCTGAAGAACAATGATGAAGATGCACTGAAATTAGTATATCAGGAAGGCTTACTAACTACTGGAGAGACCAAACTGGCCTACAAGAAAGACCAAATGAAGAACAGAATAGAGGCATGGGAAGACAAAGCACTACATGGCCAATACATTAAAAAAATAGCTGGGAAAGCAGATAATAATAAAACCTGGCAATGGCTAAGAGCAGGAAAATTGAAGAAAGAGACCGAGGGACTAATTCTGGCTGCACAAGACCAAGCCTTAAGGACAAATGCATACAAAGTCAAAATTGAGAAGACAGCAACAGACAGTAAGTGCCGCCTATGCAAAGAAGCTGAAGAAACAGTGGACCACTTGGTAAGCTGTTGCAAGAAGATTGCACAGACTGATTACAAGCAGCGGCATGACAAAGTAGCAACAATGGTGCATTGGAAGATCTGCAAAAAATATCATTTGCCTGTAAGCAAAAACTGGTGGGATCATAAAATAGAGAAAGTCATAGAAAATGATAAAATTAAACTGCTCTGGGACTTCAGAATTCAAACAGACAAGCACCTGCAACATAACACCCCAGACTTAACAATTGTCGATAAGAAAGACAAAAAAGTCTGGATAGTGGACGTGGCAGTGCCTGGAGACAGCAGAATAGAAGAGAAAGAACTGGAGAAGATAACAAAATACAAAGACCTACAAATAGAAATAGAAAGACTGTGGCAAAAGCAAGCAAGGGTAGTACCAATAGTCATAGGCTCCTTGGGTGCAATCCCAAAACAACTGGAGCACCACTTGAACACCATTGGCATTGACAAATTCGCTATTAGTCAATTGCAAAAGGCGGCCTTATTAGGAACTGCTTCCATCCTGCGACGATATCTGTAATACCATCAAACATCCACATCTGCCTATCCCAGGTCCTGGGTAAGGACTCGATAGGTAGACAAAATGCCAAATCCAGTCTGAACATCTGGCTGACTGTGCGATGATCGATAATAATAATAATAATAATAAAGTTGGAAGGGACCTTGGAGGTCATCTAGTCCAACCCCCTGCTCAGGCAGGAAACCCTATATTATTTCAGAGAATGATCCCAATTGAGATGTGAGATATTTGTTATGTGAGTTTGCCCCGTTTCACCATCTTCCTTTCTTGCCAAGTTGTTAAGTGAATCACTGCAGTTGTTAAGTTAGTAACACGGCTGTTAAGTGAAGCTGGCTTCCCCTCCCCCTTGACTTTGTTTGTCAGAAGGTTGCAAAAGGGGATCACGTGATCCCGGGACACTGCGACCATCATAAATATGAGTCCGTTGCCAAGCGTCCGAATTCTGATCACGTGATCGTGGGAATGCTGCAACAGTTGTTATGGAAAAAATAGTCGTAAGTCCCTTTTTCAGTGCCATTTGAACGTTCACTAAATGAATCGTCGTAAGTCAAGGGCTACCTGTGGTTGGGTTCATACCTATAAAGACGTTCAGCGTAGGAATGTTTTAAAATTTAGGAGAGGAGATTACGTTCTCTCAATTTATCTGCTCAAACCTGAAATGCAAAGCATTATCGGTTTGCAAATGAGATACAAACAATTATGTAAATCAGGGGTAGGCAACCTTGGCTCTTTTATGACTGGTGGACTTCAACTCCCAGAATTCCTCAGCCAGCCATGCTGAGGGGAAAGGGAGAGGTTTCCAAGCTGAGCCATGGTGGCTCAGGAATTCTGGGAGTTGAAGTCCACGAGTCATAAAACAACCAAGGTTGCCTACCCCTGATCTGGAGGGTCTCAGCCTAGGCCAGGAGTAGACAACCTTGGCTCTTTTATGACTCGTGGACTTCAACTCCCAGAATTCCTGAGCCAGCCATGCTGAGGGGAAAGGGAGAGGTTTCCAAGCTGAGCCATGCTGGCTCAGGAATTCTGGGAGTTGAAGTCCACGAGTCATAAAAGAGCCAAGGTAGCCTACCCCTGATAAATATTAGAATAGGAAAGGCTATAAAAAGGCGATCCGGGGCTGAGCTTTGCGAAGTCCTCCAAAATATACAGCTCATAGTTCTTTATTGTGTCTCACTGAAGAAAAAAAGTTAAACACTTCACCAAGCTTGAGGCGGGAATGTGCCTTTTAATTGTGTGAATGTTGGCTGTGTCATTTTGGATCCAAAAGTTGACTGTTTTTAACCTATCCATTTCTATTTGGGGGAAAGGGGGGGGGTCCCACCAAATCAGGTTTGATTTCCATTAGCATAGAAAAGTCTTTGCAGGTTCCTTGGCAATTTTGGGGGAAAATGGTTTGTCTTGGTCTTCTTAGCTTTCGTGCCTAAGGCGGGACTAGAACTCACGATCGCCTGGTGATTGACCAAAAGTCACTCAGCCGGCTTTCATGCTTAAGGCGAGACTAGAATTTACAGTTACCTGGTTATTGGCCTTACGTCATCCAGCTGGCTTTCAGCCTAAAGGAAAGACTAGAACCAGTGGTGGGATTCAGCCGGTTCACACCATTTCGGCAGAACCAGTAGCTAATTTTTTGTTGCCCAGGCCCAGAACGGACTTCCGGAAGCAGCATCCACACAGAGAACCGGTTGTTCACCTATTTGAATCCCACCACTGACTAGAACTCACCATCTCCTGGTGATTGGCCCAAGGTCACCCAGCCAATTTTTGTGCCTAAGGTGGGACTAGAACTCACCATCTCCAGATGTGTGGCTCAAAGTCAACCAGCCAGTTTCATGCTTAAGACGGGACTAGAACCCATTTCCGAGTGATTGACCCAAAATCGCCCAGCCGGCTTTCATGCCTAAAGGAGAGACTAGAACTCACTGCTTCCTGGTGATTGGCCCAAAGTCACGCAGCCAGCTATCAGGCCTAGGGTGGGAGTAGAACTCACCATCTCCTGGTGATTGGACTAAAGTCACCAGCTGTTCTGTCCCAGTCAAGGTGAATCCTTGTGATGCTCAAAAGGAGAAACCCCTCTTCCAATCAAGCAGGCAGGAACCGCAAGAAAAACCAATCCCTTTTATTCTCACAGACCTGAGTCAATGTCCAAACAAACACAGTCCACCGAAACTCAATTCCTCAGCACCAACGGTTGCCTTTGACAACCAGCACCTCCCACACCTTCCCTTTTATTATTCAGCCAAGGTGTGGCTTCCTAATGCTTTCTCCTTTGTCCTTGGAACCGCCCCATTGCATTCCCCTCTGTCCTACTCGCTTCTCTTGCCTGTGCTTTCCTGCATCTGGGATTTGTTCCAGCTGTTCTTCATTACTGTCCAACTCAGGCTCCCAGCACAGCTGTGTCTCAGCCTGAGCACGAGTAGAGGGGCCAGGCTCCTTGTCCGACTGTAAGTATTGGAGCTCCTCAGAGCCTTCCTCTGCCTTTGATGTCACTCCAGGCCCCTCCTCCTCCTCCTCTGATTTCCCAGACTCAGCTGCTGGGTCCACTGGCTGGCGAGGAATCACAACACCAGCCAGCTTTCGTACCTGAGGTGGATTAGGACTTACCATCTCGTGGTTTCTAGGCTAGCATCTTACACTACTTAAACCAAACCGTTTTGCTGGTCAGCATGGTAACTTACCCGGAAATTCACTCTGAAGCTGCATTGAAATATATTTCCAGACGCAGCTGGACTTTGCTGCCTGTTGGGTTGCAGAATCCAGGGAAGCCCTATTCCGATTGACTGGATTTGGGGAATTGGCTTGGCTGAGCAAATCCTTTCTAAGCCTTCTGAGAGAAATGGAGCATTTGATTGCACAGGGCTTGTGCCAGGCTAAGCCAGCTTTGTAATCTTTTGGTCTGAAGGGCCTGGCTGTAACGGCATCGGATGGGCGTTTTAGTGGGAAGGGAACCATCGAGTTGGAATTGATCTGATGATTCTGTATTCGCCAGGTCAGAAAAAGTTACAGAATGACAGAGTTGGATGGGACCTTGGAGGTCTTCTAGTCCAGCCTCCTGCTCAAGCAGGAGATCTTATACTATAGGGCAGTGATGGTGAACCTTTTAGAGACGGAGTGCCCAAACCGCAACCCCAAACCCACTTATTTATCACAAAGTGCCAGCATTGTGATGCCCTCAGGGGGGCAGGGGGCGTAGCCCACTGGGTGGGCGTGGCTGCAGTGGTCACGGCAGACTGAGTGGGCGTGGGTGTGGTGGGCATGGCCACCTTGAGGTTGCTCGTGGGGGGGACGCCGGTGGAGGCTGGGCAGGATTGGGGGAGATCCAGGGGGGTCTCTGGTGGGTGGGGCGGTGGGCAGGAGGCTCGTCCTGCGGGGTGAGGCAGGGGATAGGGCGGGGGTGCCATTGCTGCGGGGCAAGGCGAGGCAGGGGCGGCTACTACCTGACACCATCAGAGGCCAGCGAGTGCATGGGGGCGTGGTCTACCACCTCTGCTCGAGCTTGCTAGCCAGCTGCTTCGCCTCCTTTGTGGTGGGCGCGGCTGCCACTCAGGGCGCCAGCGGCGGCCTAATGGACCTGCGCGAGCTGGTGGCGGCGGCAGTGGCAGGTGTGCCCACAGAGAGGGCTCTGAGTGCCTCTGGCACGCGTGTCATAGGTTCGCCATCACTGCTATAGGGTATCCTGCTTGAGTAGGGGGTTGGACTAGATGACCTCCAAGGTCCCTTCCAAAATTATTATCATCATCATCATCATCATCATCATCATTATCTTTTTTGACCACACTCTTGAAGAACTCTAACTTCACCCAAGCAACCTGCCATTTGTCTGAAATAGTATAGGATTTCCTGCCTGAGCAGGGGGTTGGACTCGATGACCTCCAAGGTCCCTCCCAACTTTATTATCATCATCATCATCATCATCATCATCATCATCATTATCTTTTTTGACCACACTCTTGAAGACCTCTAACTTCACCCCAGCAACCTGCCATTTGTCTGAAATGATATAGGATTTCCTGCCTCAGCAGGGGGTTGGACTAGATGACCTCTTAGGTACCTTCCAACTTTATCATCATCATCATCATCATTATCTTTTTTGACCACACTCTTGAAGACCCCTAACTTCACCCCAGCAACCTGCAGCGCGAGTAAAGCAGGTCCAGCTGAGAAAAATATGCTTCTTTGTACCAAAACAAATTTAGATAAGCTGTTGGGCTGATCAAATGTTCCCTGAAACCAGTCTCAGAATCTCTAGTAGTGAAACGGTTCTGCGAACGAAGAAATGTATTGTGCTCTTTTTACTAAAATGTACCTCAGTACAGGTTGACTCTGAGTCAATCTCCAGGAGACGGTGAGTTCTAGTCCTGCCTTAGGCACAAAAACCAACTGGATGATTTTGGGCCAATCACTAGCAGATGGTGGGTTCTAGTCCCACCTTAGGCATGAAAGTCAGCTGGGTGACTTTGGGCCAATCACCAGGAGATGGTGAGTTCTAGTTTCACCTTCGCCACGAAAGCCAGCTGGGTGACTTCAGGCCAATCCCTCTCTGTGAGGATTGCCTTCATATCTTCCCTGAATGAAAGAGCTGCTCTGATGAATTGTGCTGACTTTTCTTTATTTCAGCCTCCTGTTCTAACCAGGCACAGCTGGGAAGCTGAAAGCAGGACAGGGAAGTGTTAGTAACCACCCACTCCTGTTTCCCAACTGTTCTTCAGAAACAAACTGCTTCTGATCTACCAGATAACGGAGAGGACTCTTTAATAGCTTTATTTTTTTCTCTGGAGTTTGGATCACCCATTTCTGAAACAATTGCAACCAATTCCTCCAATTGTTCTTCATACGCTTCAGCCTCCAGTCCCCTGATCATCTTTGTTGCTCTTCTCTGCACTCTTTTTTAGAGCAAGGGTAGGCAACCTTGGCCCTTTTATGACTTGTGGACTCCAACTCCCAGAATTCCTCAGCCAGCGTGCCTGTTTCCCTACACCAGTGGTTCTCAACCTGTGGGTCGGGACCCCATTTGGGGTCGAACGACCATTTCACGGGGGTCGCCAAACAAGGCAGTCTGCCATTTTTTTCCCCCTTTTCCTTTGCTGTGCTACTCCCTTTTATTCTATTGGCTTTTGAAAGCCAATAGAATAGACTCTCTTGAATAGAGTCTAATTCTATTGGCTTTCAAAGCCAATAGGAATTGTCCAGGCTGTCTCTGCCCTGCTGAGCCCGCCAAAAGTCCCATTCTGCAAACGGTGCTGCACCAGTTGAGTAGTCCTCGACTTACGACCGGTTGAGTAGTCCTTGACTTACGACCGGTTGGGGGTCGCAGCATTAAAAAGGTTGAGAACCACTGCCCTACAAAGTTACCATTAATTCAATTCACCCAATATTTTTGGTTGACAAAAGACACCAAGCCCTAGAGCAGTGGTTCTCAACCTTTTTAATGCCGCGACCCCCCAACCGGTCGTAAGTCGAGGACTACTCACCCGGTCGTAAGTCGAGGACTACTCAACTGGTGGAGCACCGTTTGCAGAATGGGACTTTTGGCGGGCTCAGCAGGGCAGAGACAGCCTGGACAATTCCTATTGGCTTTTGAAAGCCAATAGAATTAGACTCTATTCAAGAGAGTCTATTCTATTGGTTTTCAAAAGCCAATAGAATTAGTAGCACAGCTAAGGAAAAGGGGGAAAAAATGGCGGACTGCGTTGTTTGGCGACCCCCATGAAATGGTCGTTCGACCCCAAGTGGGGTCCCGACCCACAGGTTGAGAACCACTGCCCTAGAGTTTCAACATCTTTTTTACATCGTGGTGACCAATAATGATGATGATGATGAGGATGATGATGACAACAACAACAACAATAATGTTGGAAGGGACCTTGGAAGTCATCTAGTTTACGACGGCCGGAGTCTCCCGGGGTCATATGATCCCCTTTGGCAAAATCAATGGGGGAAGCCGGGTTCACTCAACAACAATCAGGTAACTAACATATCAACCGCAGTGATTCACTCAACAACGGTGGCAAAAAAGGTCGTAAAACGGGGCAAAATTCACTTGTCTCCCTTAACGACTGAAATTTGGGGAGGGGCAACTGAGGTCACAAGTCGAGGAATACCTGTAAATAGGTTGTAAAATTAGGTGCAACTCTCTTCACCGCCACCTTGCTTGGCAAGGCAACCTGTAGTCTGTCTTTTTTGGTCGTAAGTCAGGGACTGCCGATAACAGACCCCACAGCCAGCCTACTTTCCCACATGTACCTTTCCTGCTGTGCCCCATCTGTGGCTTTTTGGCACCTGCTCCCCAGGTCCTCCCCTTTCCTCCTGGCCTCCCTTATCCTTTATCCTTTATCTCTGATTTATTAGAGAGGACTCTGGAATCAAACTAGTCATCTGAGGGCCTAAATTGGTGTTAATTAGCTCAGCGGGGAAGCTGCCTTTTCCGACGAAGTTTATCTCCCAAACTACTATTAACTTTGACAATGGAAAGAGGTAAATTTCCGAGAGACGTTTAATTTAAACCTCGGCCTAATCAGACAGATTAGGGATGTTATCCTGTGGTTTATATGTAAATAACTATCAACACTGGGAATTTCGTCGCCCGGAAAAAGAAATCAGCAGAGGTGCCAATACAGACTAGAAAAGGGTTATATTGTTACAGGAAGTCCTTGACTTATGACGATAATTGGGACCGGAGTTTCTTTCACTAAGAAAGGCCCCATTGAGTCCCAAATTCTTGTTGTTAAGTCAGTTTTGCCCCCTTTTACGTCCTGTTTTGCCACAGTTGTTAAGCGAATCACGTGGGTCGTTAAGCGAACCCAGCTTCTCCCATTGGCTTTGCTTGTCAAAAGCCATCCGTTAAGGTCGCAAATTTGGCGATCACGGGACGCCGGGATGCAGCAACCGTCATAAATCCACAGGCCAATGGCAAAGGATAAATAAAGTTGCAGCTTTTTTACTTTTACATGCGAGAGGTCCTCGGCTTATGACCGCAACCAAGTCCAAAATTTGTGGCTGAGTGAGAAAGCTGTTAAGTGAGTCTTGCCCCATTTTACGACCTTTCTTGACACAGTTGTTTAATGAATCACTTGGCTGTTAAGTGAATCTGGCTTGTCAGCAGGTCGCAAAAGGGGAATCATGTGACCCTCGGCATGCTGCAAGAGTCATAAATACGAGTCAGTGGCCCAGCGTACAAATTTTGATCCCGTGTCCTTCTCTTCATTAGACAGGACATACCCAATTCCTGCCACCATTCTTCCTATGTCTTAGCCTCCATCCCCCTGATCATCTTTGTTGCTCTTCTCTGCACTTTTGAGGCTCCCACTTGACCAAGTGGACATAAAGTGAACACTGTGGTCATTAAGCAAACACCACCAAGTCCCTAAGAGAGAGAAGGACTGACTACAGTATATATTATATACTGTAATACAGATAGTCCTCAATTTACAACAGTTCATTGTAAGGCCACACTTGGAATATGGCACCCAGTTTTGGTCACCACAATGCAAAAAAGATGCTGAGACTCTAGAAAAGAGTGCAGAGAAGAGCAACAAAGATGATTAGAGGACTGGAGGCTAAAACATACAAGGAAAGGCTGCTGGAATTGGGGATGTCCAGTTTAATGAAGAGAAGGACGAGGGAAATGATAGCCGTCTTCCAGTATCTCAGGGGCTGCCCCAAAGAAGAGGGAGTCAAGCTATTCTCCAAAGCGCCTGAAGGCAGGACAAGAAGGAACGGATGGAAACTAACCAAGGAGATAAGCAACTTGGAACTAAGGAGAAACTTCCTGACAGTGAGAACAATTAACCAGTGGAACAACCTGCCTCCAGAAGCGGCGAATGCTCCAACACTGGAGGTTGTTAAGAAGAAACTGGACAGCCATTTGTCCAAAACGATATAGGGTTTCCTGCCTGAGGAGAGGGTTGGACTAGATGACCTCCAAGATCCCTTCTAACTTTATTATTATTATTATTGTTATTATTATTATTATTATGACCAAAGTTACAACATCCCTGAAAAAAAGTGACTTAGGACCATTTTTCACACTTAACGGTGATCAAAATTTGGACAACTGGCAACTGACTCGTATTTATGACGGTCACAATATGTCCCTGGGTCCAGTAAACACCATTTGCAGCCTTCTGACATGCAAAGTCAATGGGAGGGAGCCCAATTTCACTTAACGACCAGGTTATTCTCTTAGCAACCATGGCAAGAAAAGTCGTAAAATGGGGCAAAACTCACTGAATAAACGTCTCACTTAGCAACATAAACGTTGGGCTCAATTATGGTCGTAAGTCAAGGACTGCTTGTCTATAAAACACAATAAACGCAGGATATAAATAAATAAATAAATGTATATCCCGGCTTTATTTTTTTTTATAAACAGCTCAAAATGGCAGACTTAAGTAATAGGAAGAAGAAGATGTAATTCTCCCTCCTCCTCCTCCTTTCCCCACAACAACATCCCTGCAAGGTGGGCTGGGCTGAGAGGCAGGGATTGGCCCAAAGTCACCCAGCTGGCTTTCATGTCTAAGGCGGGACTAGAACTCACAACCTTCTGATGATTGGCCAGTCAACCACTTTTCATGGCTAAGGCGGGACTAAAACTCACCACCTTCTAGTGATTGGCCAGTCAGCCACTTTTCATGTCTAAGGCGGGACTAGAACTCACCACCTTCTGGTGATTGGCCAGTCAGCCACTTGTCATGGCTAAGGTGGGACTAGAACTCACCGTCTCCTAGTTATTGGACCACTTGCCCAACTTTCATGCCCAAGGTGGGACTAGAACTCACTGCCTCCTGGTGATTGGCCCAAAGTTACCCAATTGGCTTTTGTGCTTAAGGCCAGACTAGAACTCACCGTCTCCTGGTTTCTAGTCTGGTGCCACCTCTTTCATTTCTCTCTTTTTCAACTCTCCCCATCTGATCTTTCTTTGACCAGCCATTCTTTCGGCCACCTCTTTCCCAAACAAGCCGTAGGTTTCTTCCACCGATAATGCTCTACGTAAGTATTGGTATGGCCAGGAGATTCCTTTCCCCTTTCAAAAAAGAAAGCATCCTTACAAAAAAATTAAAAACAACCTAAAAAAGGAAACCTTTACACATTTATCTTTGCACCTTTTACAACTGGGTGCGAGTTGACCCTTATTAACCCACTGTCAAGCTGATTAGCTCTGTGAATAAAATGAAATAAAAGGCTAACATCTGTACGGTTTGGGCTTTTACAAAAAAAACGGATTTCAACTCTCCTCCTCGACAACTTGCCTCCAGAAGTTGTGCATGCTCCAAAATTGAAGATTTTAAAGAAGAGACTGGACAGCCATTTGTCTGAAATGGTATAGGGTTTCCTGCCTGAGCAGGGGGTTGGACTAGATGACCTCCAAGGTCCCTTCCAACTATTCTATTCTATTCTATTCTATTCTATTCTATTCTATTCTATTCTGGATTCTCTCCTCTCCACCCCTCCCCTCCCCTTTCCTCTCCTTTCCCCTCCCCTCCCTTTCTCCTCCCCCGCTCTCTTCTTCCCTCCTCTCTCATCCCTCTGCCTCTCCTTCCCTTCCCTCCCCTCTCCCCTCTCCTCCTCTCTTTTTCCCTCCCCTCCCCTCTTCCCCTCTCCTCTCATCCCTCTGCCTCTCCTTCCCTTCCCTCTCCTCTCCTCCCCTCTGCCCTCCCCTCTTCTTCTCTTCCCTCCCCTCCTCTCTCATCCCTCTGCCTCCCCTTCCCTCTCCTCTCCCCTCTCCTCCCCTCCTCTCTTCTTCCCTCCCCTCCTCTCCTCTCCCCCCTCCTCTCTTCTTCTCTCCCCTCCCCTCCTCTCTCATCCCTCTGCCTCTCCTTCCCTTCCCTCTCCCCTCCCCTCGTCTCTTCTTCTCTCCCCTCCCCTCCTCTCTCATCCCTCTGCCTCTCCTTCCCTTCCCTCTCCTCTCCTCTCCTCTCTCCTCTCCCCTCCTCTCTTCTTCTCTCCCCTCCTCTCCTCTCCTCTCCTCTCCTCTCATCCCTCTGCCTCTCCTTCCCTTCCCTCTCCTCTCTCCTCTCCCCTCCTCTCTTCTTCTCTCCCCTCCTCTCCTCTCATCCTTCTGCCCCCTCCTTCCCTCCCCTCTCCTCCCCTCTCCCCTCCCCTCCAGTCCTCTCCCCTCCCCTCCTCTCCTCTATCATCCCTCTGCTCCTCCTTCTCTTCCCTTCCCTTCTCTTCCCCTCCCCTCTCCTCTCCTCCCCTTCCCTTTGGGCTCGGTTTTGGTCGTAAGTCAAGGATTACCTGAAATCTGCTCTTTTCACCTGCCTACGAGGAATAGTCAGTCAAAATAATCTTTTGCCAAAAGTCGCAGAGGAAAGCAGGAGGGAAAAAAAACCACTGTCAGCTCCAAGGGTGACAATTTACTGTCCCCGCTGATTGTCATAAAACAGAGTATCTGGATAAAATTAGATTTACTAGGAGGAAATGAAGTTCCTTCAAGCCTCAGGGCATAATTCGGCTCATAAAATTAACAGCCAAAACAATATGGTGGGGATGGGTGTGTGGTGGGGTCGACTCCATATATCACGCCGTGCTTTGAGGAAAGCCTGGCAGGCAGAGGGCGGAGGTGCCGGGGTGGGGTGGGGTGGGGAATGATGAGAAGTGGAAAGATGGGAGCTCGACTAGATGTCTGGGTGCCTTTTCCAAGCAGGGACGCTGGAGTGCAATTGCACATCACCTTTCCATCACCAGGTCAGCACCATGCCTGCAGGTGCTGACCTGGTCACTTCTGTAACTCCACACTGGAGGGGGTCAAAAAAGTCAAAATGGCCATCGTAATGACATGATGAAATCCCTGCACCTAGTTACCCTTCCCTTCCATGGAGTAGAGTACAATAGAGTAGAACAGAACAGAACAGAACAGAGTAGAGTAGAGTAGAGTAAGTAGAGTAGAATAGAGTAGAATAGAACAGAGCAGAGCAGAGTAGAGTAGAACAGAACAGAACAGAACAGAATAGAGTAGAACAGAACAGAGTAGAGTAGAGTAAGTAGAGTAGAACAGAACAGAGTGGAGTAGAGTAAGTAGAATAGAGCAGAGTAGAACAGAACAGAGTAGAGTAGAGTAGAGTAAGTAGAGTAGAGTAGAAAAGAACAGAGCAGAGAAGAGTAAAGTAGAGTAAGTAGAGTAGAGTAGAAGAACAGAACAGAGCAGAGCAGAGTAGAGTAGAGTACAGAACAGAACAGAATAGAGTAGAACAGAACAGAGTAGAGTAGAGTAAGTAGAGTAGAACAGAACAGAGTGGAGTAGAGTAAGTAGAATAGAGCAGAGTAGAACAGAACAGAGTAGAGTAGAGTAGAGTAAGTAGAGTAGAGTAGAAAAGAACAGAGCAGAGAAGAGTAAAGTAGAGTAAGTAGAGTAGAGTAGAGTAGAACAGAACAGAGTAGAACAGAACAGAGTAGAGTAGAGTAAGTAGAATAGAGTAGAGTAGAGTAGAGTAGAACAGAACAGAACAGAGTATAGAGTAGAGTAGAGTAGAATAAAGAATAGAAGAGAAAAGAGAATAGAATAGAACAGAACATTAGAATAGAATAGAATAGAATAGAAGAGAAGAGAAGAGAAGAGAAGAGAAGAGAAGAGAAGAGAAGAGAAGAGAAGAGCTGGAAGGGACCTTAGAAGTCTTCTAATCCACCCCCCTGCTCACTCATCTCAGACAAGTGACGGTCTCTTCTTAAAAACTTCCAGTGCTGGAGCGCCCACGATTTCTGGTGACAAGCTGTTCCACTGGGTTAATTGCCCTCACAGTTAGGAAGTTTCTCCTTAATTCCAGGTTGCTTCTCTCTTTGATCAGTTTCCAACCATTGTTTCTCGTCCTTCCCTCTGGTGCTTTGGTGAACAAAGTGACCCCCTCTTCCTTGTGGCAGCCCCTCAGATACTGGAATACTGCCGCCCTTTTTCTTCTTTTCTTTAGAAAAGTCCTGCCACAAAGAAGAGACTGTCAACCTCTTTTCCAAAGCACCTGAAGGCAGGACAAGAAGCAACGGATGGAAACTCATCAAGGACAGAAGCAACCTAGAACTAAGGAGAAACTTCCTGACAGTGAGAACAATTAACCCAGTGGTTCTCAACCTTTCTAATGCCGCGACCCCATAATACAGTTCCCCATGTTGTGGTGACCCCCAACCACTTATACATCACCAGGTGCCAGGGACGTGGCCAAAGAAAAGAGGAAAAAAATGGTGGACAGCCTTGTTTGGCGACCCCCATGAAATGGTTGTTCGACCCCAAATGGGGTCCCGACCCACAGGTTGAGAACCACTGAATTAACCAGTGGAACAACCTGCCTCCAGAAGTTGTGGATGCTCCAACACTGGTAGTTTTTAAGAAGAGACTGGACAGCCATTTGTCCAAAATGGTATTGGGTCTGCAGGGGGTTGGACTAGAAGACCTCAAGGTCCCTTCTAACTGTGTTATGCTAACTCAGGTGTTGCTTTTCCTGGTGAAATTTGTGGACAGCAAGATTTGATAGGACATGACAAGGGAGTCATCCAGTGTGACTAAATTTCCAATTTTACCCCTTGCTTTGTAACCTCCGCAGTTAGGCCGGCCCCATCTGTGAAACCAGGGCCTTGATCTGCGTGCTTTCCACCCACGCCTCCCCACAGATGTCGCTCACATCAACTGGCTTTCTTTCCGCTCAATCCAGGTCCCACATTTCCCGTGTTTGAAAGCAATGAAAATAACGATTACTTGATATTCCTCCCTGGAGACTCATTCTGATAACATTTCACATTCATCCATCAAAATGCCCACTTTGGTTTTCCCTTCTGGAGGAGCAAAAGTGAAAGAGGGTGCAGAAGGAAGGGAGGGAGGGAGGGAGGGAGGAGGGAGGGAGGGAGGGAGGGAGGGGAGGAAGGAAGGAAGGAAGGAAGGAAGGAAGGAAGGAAGGAAGGAAGGAAGAGGGAGGGAGGAAAAAAGAGAAAGAAGGAAAGAGAAAGAAAGAAAGGGAGGGAGAAAGAAAGAAAGAAAGAAAGAAAGAAAGAAAGAAAGAAAGAGAAAGAAAGAAAGAAAGAAAGAAAGAAGAAAGAGAAAGAAAAAGAAAGGAAAGGAGAAAGAAAGAAAGAAAGAAAGAAAGAAAGAAAGAAAGAAAGGGAGGGAGGGAAGGAAGGAGGGAGGGAGGAAGGAAGAAAGAAAGAAAGATAGAAAAAGGGAGGGAGGGGAGGAAGGAAGGAAGGAAGGAAGAGGGAGGGAGGAAAAAAGAGAAAGAAGGAAAGAGAAAGAAAGAAAGGGAGGGAGAAAGAAAGAAAGAAAGAAAGAAAGAAAGAAAGAAAGAAAGAGGGAGGGAGGGAGAGAAGGAGGGAGGAAAAAAGAGAAAGAAGGAAAGAGAAAGAAAGAAAGAAAGAAAGAAAGAAAGAAGAAAGAGAAAGAAAAAGAAAGGAAAGGAGAAAGAAAGAAAGAAAGAAAGAAAGAAAGAAAGAAAGAAAGAAAGAAAGAGGGAGGGAGGGAGGGAAGGAAGGAGGGAGGGAGGAAGGAAGAAAGAAAGAAAGATAGAAAAAGGGAGGGAGGGAGGAAGGAAGGAAGGAAAAGAAAGATAAAGAGAGAAAGAAAGAAGAAAGGAAGAGAGAAAGGAAGAAAAAAGAAAGTAGAAAGGAAAGAAAAAAGATGGTAAGAAAGAAGGAAGGAAGAAAGAGAAAGAAAGAAAGAAAGAAAGAAAGAAAGAAAGAAAGAAAGAAAGAAAGAAAGAAAGAAAGAAAGAAAGAAAGCCTCTTGCATCCAGAAACACCATTTGGGCCCCTGAAGGTGACGTGGAGAGAAGGAAGAGCAGCTGGCCACAAAAACTTCGATTAAGCCCAGCTGTCCACTTTCATACGAGGGTCAATAGCTGGACATCAGAGGTGAGTAAATATTGATCCAGTCCTGCTTTGCTCTCTTTCCTGATTTTCTTTCTTCCAGTAACAGACAGTGGTGAGTTTTTAAACTAGCCAATAATTATATCAGCCCAACCCATCCGGGAGCCCTGGCTGGCAGCCACCAGACTTTGACTTCAAAAAAAAAATCAAACTTTTGGATAACATCAAAAGAACAGAGTAAAAGAGCCAGAAGAGACCTTGGAGGTCATCTAGTCCAACCCCCGGCTCAAGCAGGAGATCCTAAATCTTTCTGGCCAAAGGTTTGCAGCACTGATGATGTTACCTAATTTGGGTAATGAAATATCTGGGGGAAAAAAAAAAACCTACCAAGCTCAGAGAGTACCAAGGACCCATTCATTTCAACCCTGAGCTACAAATATTTTCCTTTATTGGTAATCATTTCTTTAAAAACTCCAGTGATGGAGCATACAGGTTGGGCCAGACCTGGCTTAAAAACAGCAACTGTGAGAGGGACCTTGGAGTCCTAGTGGACGATCACTTAAACATGAGCCAGCCGTGTGCAGCAGCAGCCCAAAAAGCTAATACAATCCTGGGTTGTATAAAATAGAGGCATAGAATCAAGATCACACGAAGTATTAGTACCGCTTTATAAAACCCTAGTGAGACAACATCTGGAATACTGCAGCCAATGTTGGCCACCATATCACAAAAAAGATGTTGAGAGTTTGGAAAAAATTCAGAGAAGAGCAACTAAGATGATCAAAGGCCTGGAGGCTAAAACATACGAAGAACGGCTGCAGGACTTGGGTTTGGGTAGTCTAAAGAAAAGAAGAAATAGGGGAGACATGACAGCAGTGTTCCAGTATCTGAGGGGCTGCCACAAGGTGGAACGGTTGCTGGAATTGGGTATGTCTAGTTTAACGAAGAGAAGGACGAGAGGAGACATGATAGCAGTCTTCCAGTATCTCAGGGGCTGCCCCAAAGAAGAAGGAGTCAAGCTCTTCTCCAAAGCACCTGAAGGCAGGACAAGAAGCAACGGATGGAAACTCATCAAGGAGAGAAGCAACCTGGAACTAAGGAGAAACTTCCTGACAGTGAGAACAATTAACCAGTGGAACAACCTGCCTCCAGAAGCGGGGAATGCTCCAACACTGGAAGCTTTTAAGAAGAAATTGGACAGCCATCTGTCTGAAATGGTGTAGGGTTTCCTGCCTGAGCAGGAGGTTGGACTAGATGACCTCCAAGGTCCCTTCCAACTTTATTTTTATTGTTGTTGTTGTTGTTGTTGTTCACCAAAGCACCAGAGGGAAGGACGAGAAACAATGGTTGGAAACTGATCAAAGAGAGAAGCAACCTGGAATTGAGGAGAAACTTCCAGACAATAAGGACAATCAACCAGTGGAACAGCTTGCCACCAGAAATCGTGGGAGCTCTATCACTGGAGATAGAATAGAATAGAATAGAATAGAATAGAATAGAATAGAATAGAATAGAATAGAAAATATGGAATAGAATAGAATAGAATAGAATAGAATAGAATAGAATAGAATAGAATAGAATAGAATAGAATAGAATAGAATAGAGCTGGAAGGGACCTTGGAGGTCTTCTAGTCCAGCCCCCTGCTCAAGTAGGAGAACCAATACCATCTCAGACAAGTGACTGTCTAGTTTCTTCTTAAAAATCTCCAATGATGGAGTGCCCACAATTTCTGGAGCCAAGCTGTTCCACTGGTTGATTGTCCTCACTGTCAGGAAGTTTCTCCTTAATTCCAGGTTGCTTCTCTCCTTGATCAATTTCCAACCATTGTTTCTCGTCCTTCCCTCTGGAGAATAGTTTGACACCCCCCTCTTCTTTATGGCAGCCCCTCAAATACTGGAATGAGAAGCCCTGAGTTAGAGGCATGGATGTCAAAGTTGCCATCTGCATTTGGGACCTTGGTTTGGAATGGGCTCCCTTCTGGGGGCAATGTGGGTGGGAAAAAATGGCAGCTTTTAATAAAAATATTCCGAGGATATTCCGAGAACAGAATAGAAACATGGGAAGTAGTCCTCGACATCCAATAATTCATTTAATGACCACTCACAGTTACAACGGCACTGAAAAAAAGAGACTTATTACCATTTTCACAGGTATGACCGTTTCAGCACGCTCCTGGTTACATGAGCAAATTTCAGGCGCTTGGAAATTGACTCGTATTTATGACTGTTGTGGTCCTGTGGTTCCCTTTTGGGATCTTCTGACAAGCAATGGGGTCAATGGGGAAGCCAGATTCACTTAACAACCGTGTCCCTCATTGAATGGCTGCAGTGATTCACTTAATAACGGTGACAAGAAAGGAAGTAAAATGGGGCAAAACTGACCTAACAAATGCCTCCCTTGGCAACAGAAATTTTGGGCTCCATTGTAATAATAGTAATAATAATAATAATAATAATAATATGGGTTTTGGTTGAAACATCTAACTGTTATACACCCACTCATTGCCAAACAGTTCAACAATATACTACAAGGAGGAGAAATTGAAAAGTGGCTAACAACTGGGAAAACCTACCTAATAATGAAAAATCCAGCAAAAGGGGCAACACCAGGTAACTACAGGCCAATTACCTGCTTACCAACAACTTTCAAATTACTAACTGGTGTAGTAGCTGATGCAGTGCAACAGCATCTAGTTGAAAACAATCTCTTTCCACCTGAGCAGAAAGGAAACCGCCCCAATAGCAGAGGAACAAAAGATCAACTCCTAATAGACAAAATGATCTTGGAAAACTGCAAGAGAAGGAAGACCAACCTGAATGTGGCATGGATTGACTACAAAAAGGCATTTGACTCTCTGCCACATGATTGGATAATCAAGTGCCTAGAAATAACAGGAGTCAGTAGAAACATCAGAAAATTTGTGCAAAGATCGATGGCACAATGGAAGACACAGTTGCAGATCAATGGTGAGAGGCTGGGAGAGGTTAATATCAAGAGAGGAATATTTCAAGGAGATTCATTATCACCATTACTATTTGTTATTGCACTGTTTCCTCTGTCAACAATACTGAATAACTCAGGACATGGCTATCAAACATCAAAAACATCTGCCAGACTATCCCACCTCCTTTATATGGATGATCTGAAGCTGTATGGAAAAACATCATCTGAAATAGAATCGCTGCTCAACACTGTCCGTATATATAGCCAAGATATTGTAATGGAGTTTGGCTTGGACAAATGTGCCACACTTACTATCAAACAAGGAAAAATAATGAAAACTGAAGGAATTAAGATGCCCCACGAAAATAACATCAAGAGTCTGGATGAGGAAGAGTACTACAAATACTTGGGTATCCTTCAAGCTGACAACATCAAGCACACTGAAGTCAAGAAAAAGATTAGAGGTGAATACATCAAGAGAGTGAAGAAGATCTTAAAGTCCAAACTCAATGGAGGAAATACCATAAAGGCAATCAACACCTGGGCAATCCCAGTCATTAGGTACACAGCTGGAATAGTGGACTGGACTCAAGCAGAACTAAAAGCAATGGATAGGCAGACCAGAAAAATAATGACAATGAATCACACCCTTCATCCACGCAGTGACATTGATAGACTTTATCTACCAAGGCAAATAGGTGGGTGTGGAATGCTACAAGTACATCAGATGGTTGAAGAAGAAAAAATGGCTTTGGAAGAATATCTGAAGAACAATGATGAAGATGCACTGAAATTAGTATATCAGGAAGGCTTACTAACTACTGGAGAGACCAAACTGGCCTACAAGAAAGACCAAATGAAGAACAGAATAGAGGCATGGGAAGACAAAGCACTACATGGCCAATACATGAAAAAAATAGCTGGGAAAGCAGATAATAATAAAACCTGGCAATGGCTAAGAGCAGGAAAATTGAAGAAAGAGACCGAGGGACTAATTCTGGCTGCACAAGACCAAGCCTTAAGGACAAATGCATACAAAGTCAAAATTGAGAAGACAGCAAAAGACAGTAAGTGCCGCCTATGCAAAGAAGCTGAAGAAACAGTGGACCACTTGGTAAGCTGTTGCAAGAAGATTGCACAGACTGATTACAAGCAGCGGCATGACAAAGTAGCAACAATGGTGCATTGGAAGATCTGCAAAAAATATCATTTGCCTGTAAGCAAAAACTGGTGGGATCATAAAATAGAGAAAGTCATAGAAAATGATAAAATTAACTGCTCTGGGACTTCAGAATTCAAACAGACAAGCACCTGCAACATAACACCCCAGACTTAACAATTGTCGATAAGAAAGACAAAAAGTCTGGATAGTGGATGTGGCAGTGCCTGGAGACAGCAGAATAGAAGAGAAAGAACTGGAGAAGATAACAAAATACAAAGACCTACAAATAGAAATAGAAAGACTGTGGCAAAAGCAAGCAAGGGTAGTACCAATAGTCTAGGCTCCTTGGGTGCAATCCCAAAACAACTGGAGCACCACTTGAACACCATTGGCATTGACAAATTCGCTATTAGTCAATTGCAAAAGGCAGCCTTATTAGGAACTGCTTCCATCCTGCGACGATATCTATAATACCATCAAACATCTGCCTATCCCAGGTCCTGGGTAAGGACTCGATAGGTAGACAAAATGCCAAATCCAGTCTGAACATCTGGCTGACTGTGCGATGATCGTTAAGAAGAAGAAGAAGAAGAAGAAGAAGAAGAAGAAGAAGAAAAAGAAGAAGAAGAAGAAGAAGAAGAAGAAGAAGAAGAAGAAGAAGAAGAAGAAGAAGAAGAAGAAGAAGAAGAAGAAGAAGAAGAAGAAGAAGTTGGAAGGGACCTTGGAGGTCATCGAGTCCAACCCCCTGCTCAGGCAGGAAACCCTATACCAGGGATAGGCAACCTTGGCCCTTTTATGACTCGTGGACTTCAACTCCCAGAATTCCTGAGCCAGCCATGCTGAGGAGAAATGGAGAGGTTTCCATGTTGAGCCATGCCAGCTCAGGAATTCTGGGAGTTGAAGTCCACAAGTCATAAAAGGGCCAAGTTTGAAGACCCCTGGCCTATACCATCTCAGACAAATGGCTGTCCAGTCTCTTCTTAAAAACTTCCAGTGTTGGAGCATTCACCGCTTCTGGAGGCAGGTGGTTCCACTGGTTAGTTGTTCTAACTGTCAGGAAGTTTCTCCTTAGTTCCAGGTTGCTTCTCTCCTTGGTTAGTTTTCATCTGTTGCTTCTTGTCCTGCCTTCAGGAGCTCTGGAGAATAGCTTGACTCCCTCTTCTTTTCCCAATTGTAGCCTTATCCCAATTTCAATCCTGTTCTCTGGAGTCAGAGAGAACCAATCATCCTTTACTTTTGCATACTTCAGGTGCTTTGGAAAACAGCTTGACTGCCTCTTCTTTGGGGCAGCCCCTGGTCATAAGTAGAGGAATACCTGTAACATACAGATTAAAAACATGAAATAAAACAAAATACAATGATGAAATGAAATGGAATGATGCAATAAAATAAAACAAAGGGATAAAGTAAAGTGAAAAATAAAATAAAGTAAAACAAAACGAAACAAAACCAATTCCCGAAAGCACCGTTATCTTTCCTGTCTCCTGCCTTCCCCCCCCCAATCCCCCACCTCTAAAAATAACACAATAAGATTTGTTTGTGTATCTCCCCCTTCCCTCTTAAGACAAGATAATTGCTGTGCAAGAGAATTCAGATTTATGCAAACACCTGAAGAGACCTTGGATTTCTCTTACGCATATAGATGAGTTGGTGGGAGAGAGGGACAGGGAGAGAAATTTGCAAATTTGAAAACGGTCTTTCTCTTTTCGGCTGAAAAAAAAGTGCAATTCGCACGTGACAAAAAAAAAAAAACCCGCTTTGGTGAAAAGAGAGGGGAGAGTAATCTGTGTATCCTCGAATTACAACTGTTCATTTAGTGTCCGTTCGAAGTCACTGAAAAAAAAAGGACTTCCTCAAGAGAAAGCGGTTGCCAAGTGTTTATTCTCTTAATTCTGTATTCTGTAAGTCAAGATGTCAAGACTTGCAGGCGGATTGGATTTAAGTGAGGGAGAGGTGTGCACAGTCAGCCTCACTCTCTCTTCCCAGATTCCATCTTATTCCAATGGCAGGACAAAAGTCGAGACAATTGGAGGTGAGCTGGGTGCAGTGGTTAACCAGGGCATCTTTCGTGTCTTGCCGTGCTCTCAGCATACCACGTCGCTTGCCGAAACTGCCTTCATGACCATTGGTTCTATTTTAATTTATCTCATCCGCTTACGCCACCAGAGTCTGTCTTCACATGCTTGGGATAGACAAATCCCTTGCTCACTGAGTGTCAAAGACACAACGGCTACTCTCGACTGGCCAGCCTGTCGAAGCTGTTGCCTGGGGTGTGGCCGCTGCGCATGTTACAGCTACTAGGAGCCACAGGTGAGAGCTGAATGTCCGGTGGGGACCAAAGGTGTACGAGCTGCCCTAAAAGGCACGACATGCCCTACACCAGAGGTACTACCTCTCCCTGAACACCCCATACACCAGACATATGAACACAGAAGGACAATCTTGGCACAAGAAAAGCGAGCACTCCGCAAAGCCAGAGCTGCAAATGCTGAATTAACAGTGTCTACATTTCTTTGTTCAGTATGTGTAAATTCCGTGCTAACATCGGTCTTATTAGCCACCTACGGACACATCGTTGATGGCCCATAACCCAAAAAGATGTCAAGGTCTTCATCGAAATCGATGGACGAACAACGTATTCTGAAAAGTCTTGACTCACAACACACCAGATTTAACTGTGGTTAAAAAGAACGTTGAAGGAAAAGTCTTCATCATGGTTCAGTCCAAGCCAGGAATAAGCAACATGGCGACTGCTTTAGAAAGAAGGTTGCAGTTTATTGAAGAGGAGAGCCAGACAGGAAGATGGCTCTGGAAGAAAAGAGAGTGAGCACATGTAGGGAGTGGGTTTTTATACCCTCTGGAGCCTTTTGTTTGGAGTTGTTCCTGTGGCATGAACTTTGACCTGAGTCTGAGAGTGCCTTTCTGGTATTCTGATCCTATTATGTCCAAGGGTCATATCCTGCTTCTCTGGGGCTGTGGCTGATGAGTGTTGGATTTTTTTGGTGTGAGGGATTGTTGATTCTAGGGATCTTTCTCTTTCTAATCCCAGTTTCCTGGCTTCAGTCTTTCTGACAAGATTATTACATCTGCCTTTCTACAGACTTGGTTTCTGTTTGGGACAGGGTTGGTTTCTGCTTTTAAAATCATTTAGGGAAATATATTCTGCCTTTTAAATATTTCCCAAAATATTTCTTTCTCTGGGGGAGGGCTGACTTCCCACAAGAAGAAAGCGTGAATAGTCGACGTAACAGAAACCAGGAAATGACCAAAAAAAGACAAGGAATTGTAGAAGATCAGAAAAGATCAAGAGCTGTACATTGAAATTGAAAATTATGGCATAAACCAGCTGTGCTGGCCCGGTGGGTTATTGGCACATTGGGGCCATACCGAAAAATCTTAGACGGTACTTAGAAAACATGCACATTAATAAAATTTCCACGTGCCAGTTACAAAAGGCCAGATTGCTTGGCTCTGCCCGCAGACTCAGCTGATACATGATGATATTCTCGGTTCTTGGGAAGAACTCAAGGCGAATGGAGGCCAACATCACCAGCTAAAGAACCGGCAGCTGTGGCTTCATATTATTGTGTATATAATAATGAGAGGCTTGTTTTCCAGACCTTGTGAGAATCGGGCAGAAGAAAACAGTCCAACACTTTCTAGATTAAGTGCAAATATTTATTAGAGATAAATTTGCTATGTGGTACAGAATGCAGACTCACAGGGTTGGAAGGGACACCAGAGAGCATCTAGTTCAACCCCATGCTCAGGCAGAAAGCTCTATAAGAAGCAATGGATGGAAACTAATCAAAGAGAGAAGCAATCTAGAACTAAGGAGAAACTTCCTGACAGTGAGAACCATTAACCAGTGGAACAACCTGCCTCCAGAAGCGGTGAATGCTCCAACGTTGGAAGTTTTTAAGAAGAGACTGGACAGCCATTTGTCTGAAATGGTATAAGGTTTTCTGCCTGAGCAGGGGGCTGGACTAGATGACCTCTGGTGTTCTATTCTATTCTATTCCTATTCCTATTCCTATTCCAGTTAGAATTCTTTATCGGCCAAGTGTGACTGGACACACAAGGAATTTGTCTCTGGTGCATAAGCTCTCAGTGTACATACATGCAACCAGTGATAAATCATGATTATAATCACAAAATACATTCTTCATAAGTCATAAGATACAACATGCAGTGATGGTCATAGGACACTAAATAAAAGCCATCAACATAAACCATACTAGGATACTAAATAAAACAATTAATATATATCGTAAGATACAAGCAGCAAAGTTATAGTCCTAAGAAGATAAAGAACAGATGATAGGAAGGATGAGAAGGATAATAGTAATGGAGCCCTACTAGGTAGTTTGAGAGTGCTGTGGGAATTAGTTGTTTAGCAACTGTCCTTGTGTCTACTTGTTTTGGCATGCAGTGCCCTATAGCAGTGATGGTGAATCTTTTAGAGACCGAGTGCCCAAACTGCAACCCAAAACCTACTTATGTATCGTCAGGTGCCGGGTGGGCGTGGCCCATTGGGTGGGTGTGGCCCATTGGGTGGGTATGGTTGCGGTGATAACGGCAGACTGGGTGGGACTAAAAAGTTCAATCAATCAATTCCAACTTTGCGAGATCTTTTTTTTCCCACAAGAAGTTGAAATTGATTGATTGATTGAACCTTTTTGTTTTTTGTTTTTTGCACACGGCAGCAGAAGCCTAAAGGGAAAAGATTTTATAATACCCAGCTGAAGGCCTAGGACTGGTGTGATGGCGCACGTGCCCACAAAGAGGGCTCTACATGTTCGCCACCACGGCCCTATAGCGTCGTCTTGAGGGGAGAATTCGAACCAATTTATGCCAAGGGAAGCGAGGGGTCTGTAGATATTTTCTCAGCCCTCTTTCTGGCTCATGCAGTATACAGCACAGTGGGACCGCTCTGGCCTTCTAAATATTGCTTAGTTCCTCTTTTCAACAGCTCTCTTCAAAGGTGAGAATTTACAACTCGCATAAACCGCTTGGCCAAGCGCTTTTGAGCTTCTACAATATTTGCATTCTTTACTTAATTTCATTCTTTTCGCCTCCCCCAATATCATCTGTTCCATTTCTGCTTCTCTTTGAACTGTTTTTCTTCTTCTATTTTTCCATTGCCAAGTTGGCATGAAATCCAGAAGTATTTGAAGACACTTTTTTTTGGGGGGGGGGGTGCTACGTAAGAACCTTCATCTGCAAATTGGCGTGCCCGTTTCCCTCCAGCAATATAAATTCCTCACCGTAGAATTTTCGGAAGGCTGCCGAAGAATCAAAGGCTGCTTTTATCCCCAATTCCGGAAAGGCCAATTCCACCCAGCAAAAAGGGAATTAAAGGATCGTAAAGCGTCTCGTGTATAGTGGGATAACGATGACCTGTCTGAAATAAAACTGCGAGAGGTACAAAAGTTGAAAGAATGACAGAATAATAGCATAAGAGAGCTGGAAGGGACCCTGAAGGCCTTCTAGTCCAACCCCTGCTCAAGCAGGAGACCCCATACCATTTCAAGCAAATAGTTATCCAATCTGTTCTTAAAAACCTCCAGTGATGGAGCACCCACAACTTCTGGAGGCAAGTCGTTCTGCTGATTCTCACGTAATGCCAGGCTGCTTCTCTCCTTGATTGGTTTCCATCCATTGTTTCTTGTCTTGCTTTCAAGCAGTTTAGAGAATAGGTTGACCCCCTCTTATTTATGGCAGCCCCTCGAATATTGGAACACTACTATCATATCATCGCAAGTCATTCTTTTCATTAAACTACCCAATTCCTGCAACTGTTCTTTATATGTTTCACCCTCCAGTCCCCTAATCATCTTTGTTGCTCTTCTCTGCACTCTTAATAGCAATAGTGCTTAGACCAGGGGTAGGCAACCTTGGCTCTTTTATGATTGTGGACTTCAACTCCCAGAATTCCTGAGCCAGCATGGCTCAGCTTGGAAACCTCTCCCTTTTCCCTCAGCGTGGCTGGCTCAGGAATTCTGGGAGTTGAAGTCCATGAGTCATAAAAGAGCCAAGGTTGCCTACCCCTGCTCTAGGTGTATCTGTCTGTCTGTCTGTCTGTCTGTCTGTCTGTCTGTCTGTCTGCCTGCCTACCTACCTACCTACCTACCTACCTACCTACCTACCTACCTACCTACCTATCTATGTCAGGGGTAGGCAACCTTGGCTCTTTTATGACTGGTGGACTTCAACTCCCAGAATTCCTGAGCCAGCATGGCTCAGCTTGGAAACCTCTCCCTGTCCCCTCAGCGTGGCTGGCTCAGGAATTCTGGGAGTTGAAGTCCACGAGTCATAAAAGAGCCTAGGTTGACTACTCCTGACTAGGTGTATCTATCTATCTATCTATCTATCTATCTATCTATCTATCTATCTATCTATCTATCTATCTATCTATCTATCTATCTATCTATCTATCTATCTATCTATCTATCTATCTATGTGGGAGATAGGCAACCTTGGCTCTTTTATGACTCCTGGACTTCAACTCCCAGAAGTTCCTCAGCTTGGAAACCTCTCCCTTTCCCCTCAGCATGGCTGGCTCAGGAATTCTGGGAGTTGAAATCCACAAGTCATAAAAGAGCCAAGGTTGCCTAGCTGGCTTAGACTTATATACCTCTCCATAGTGCTTTAATAGAATAACAAAGTGGGACCGGACCTTGGAGGTCTTCTAGTCCAGCCCCCTGCTCAAGCCTTCCATTTCAGACAAGTGGCCATCCAGTCTCTTCTTCAAAGCCTCCGGTGTTGTAGCACCTACAACTTCCGGTGGCCAGTCGTTCCACCGGCTAATCGTTCTAACAGCCAGGAAATTTCTCTTTAGTTCTAGGTTGCTTCTCTCCTGGGTGAGTTTCCATCCGTTGCTTCCTGTCTTACTTTCTGATGCTTTGGAGCATGGGTTGAAACCCCCCCCCCCGTCTTTTTCAGGGTAGCCCCTCAAATAGTGGAAGACTGCTATGCCGTCACCCCGAGTCTTTCATTTTAGTGAAAGTAGGCATACTTTACAGTTCCTGCAACTGTTTTTTTCAGATGTTTTTCCTTACATCTCATCTGGGCATTGGAGGGGGGGGGGCGGGCGGAGGGGGGAAGGGGAATGAAGTCCACAACGAGTAAACATGGGCAATTACAATATAACTCTTGACTTCTGTTAATTAAAAGGCGTTTGTGTCTGTCGGTGAAGGCGTGATGAGCTGCTTGATTAAAACCAGATCATTTATTCGGAATGAGCATTTCAGGGGGCAGGCGAAGGAGGGGGGGAGGCAGAGAGGGGAGGCGCCCCCCCCTCCCCCGCGAAATGGCTTTTGTTTGCACCGATTACGCTATTTTTAAAACTCCGGGCTGTTATCGCGCTAATAAAAAGCTGTCACTTCCCCTGTCAGGTAATTTAGGAGAGGCGGCCCGCGCTTCTGCGGCACCGCGCTGCCCTTCGCGGCTTGGGAGGGGGGATTGCGAGCGGGGGGGGGAAGGGACCGGGGAGGGGAAGCGCCCCTTCACGGTGACCCACAGCCCCCCCTACTCACGCCCCCTCCCCCTCAAGCCCTCCCCCTCCCCGCGGGTCCTGTTTGCACAAGGAAGAAACGCCGGAGGGGCTTTGGGGGAGACCCCTTCGCCTGAGGGAGGCGTTGCTTTGTCTCCTGCTGACACGGGGGTGGACCTGTTTTAATTTGGGGGTCCTGCCCTTCCCTTCCTTTTCCTCCCCTGTCCCTCCCTCCCTCCCTCCCTCTCTCTCTTCCTTCCTTCCTTCCTTCCTTCCTTCACCTCTCCCTGCGTTCCTTCTAACACTTTTTCTTCCTTTCTTCCTTCCCTTCCACTTTTTCCTTCTTCCTTCCTTCCTTCCCTCCTTCCACTTTTTCCTTCCTTCCTTCCTTCACCTCTCCCTATGTTCCTTCTCCCACTTTTTCTTCCTTTCTTTCCTTCTCCCACGTTTTCTTCCTTTTTTCCTTCTCCCACTTTTTCTTCCTTTCTTCCTTCCCTCCCACTTTTCCTTCTTTTCTTCCTTCCCTCCCACTTTTTCCTTCTTCCTTCCTTCCTTCCTTCCTTCCTTCCTTCCTTCCTTCCTTCCTTCCTTCCTTCCCTTCCTTCCTTCCCTTTTTCCACTTTTCTTTCTTTCCTTCCTTCCTTCCTTCACTTCTCCCTACGTTCCTTCTCCCACTTTTTCTTCCTTTCTTTCCTTCTCCCACATTTTCTTCCTTTCTTCCTTCCCTCCCACTTTTTCCTTCCTTCCTTCCTTCCTTCCTTCCTTCCTTCCTTCCTTCCTTCCTTCCTTCCTTCCTTCCTTCACCTCTCCCTACGTTCCTTCTCCCACTTTTTCTTCCTTTCTTCCTTCCCTTCTTCCATTTTCCTTCCGTCCTTCCTTCCTTCCTTCTTTCCCTCCCCCTTATCTCTCTCTGCATTCCTTCTCCCACTTTTTCTTTCTTTCCTTCTTTCACTTTTTCCTTCCTCCCTTTCCCCTCCCTCCCTTCCTTTCCCCTTTCTTTTCTCCCTTCTTTTCCCTCTCCCTCTTCTCTCTCTTCCTTCTTCTACTCTCCCTTAATTTCTCCTCTCCTTCTCTCCTTCTTTTACTCCCTCCCTCTTTCCTCCTTCTCCCTCCTCCAAGTTAGACCAGCTTGGGAAAGGGACAGCAGAGGCAACAACAGTGGGGGCATTATTCAAGTGGGTTGAACAATGAGGAGGGGTCCAGAACCCGGGTCTGGCAGCAGAACAACCCTGCCTGGAGCCTCCACCCTCCTATTCCCACCCCTATCTCAGGAGGTCTTAGCAGGTTCTTCGGGGAACTAGATGTTGGTAGGTCCATGGTGAACGGAGAAGACCACCTTGAAGTTCCCTCAAAGCAAACCACGTC
Source organism: Crotalus tigris (assembly GCF_016545835.1). NCBI lineage: Eukaryota > Metazoa > Chordata > Lepidosauria > Squamata > Viperidae > Crotalus > Crotalus tigris. The sequence continues at coordinate 105,811 of NW_024097448.1, forward strand.
TTGAGTTCCTACTGTTGAAGGAAAAGTCTTCATCATGGTTCAGTCCAAGCCAGGGATTAAACAACATGGCGACTGCTTTAGAAAGAAGGTTGCAGTTTATTGAAGAGGAGAACCAGACAAAAAGATGGCTCTGGAAGGAAAGAGAGAGCAAGCACATGTAGGGAGTGGGTTATTATATCCTCTGGAGCCTTTTGTTTGGAGTTGTTTCCTGTTCCTGTTTAAGGCTATTTCCTGTGTCATGCATTCTGACCTGAGTCTGGGTGTGCCCTTTGGCATCTGTGGGTTAATCCTATTATATCCTGTTTTAGAGTTTGGGTGGGGTATGTAGATTTTAGGTTTCTTTGTCTTCCTAAGCTTCTAGTTTCAACCTTCCTGATGGTTTACATCTGCATTCCTACAGAGCTGGTTTCTGCTTGGGGGAGGCAAACTTGGGGATATTAAGAAAAAACTGGGCATGCTTTTCTGCTTCTTTAAGATCCTTTGAGGAAATATATTTTCCTGCCCTTTTAGTATTTCCTTCTCGGGGGGGGGCTGACTTCCCACAACCTGCTCCTGGATATTTCCTCCTCTTTGTCCACCTGGCCCCCAAATGTTTGTTCCCCCCTTTCTCCCCCAGAACCAATCCTTCCAAGAACTCTCATTCTAGAACTTGCACCTATAAGTGGAGACCCTCTTGCAGATAGAGAATGCTAAACTGCATCCATGTTGCTTTTGTACAGACCGTTCTCGACTTAGCAACCATTCATTTAGAGCAGTGGTTCTCAACCTGTGGGTCGGGACCCCATTTGGGGTCGAACGACCATTTCACGGGGGTCGCCAAACAACGCAGTCCACCCTTTTTTTCCCCTTTTCCTTAGCTGTGCTACTCACTTTTATTCTGTTGGCTTTTGAAAGTCAATAGAATAGACTCTCTTGAATAGAGTCTAATTCTATTGGCTTTCAAAAGCCAATAGGAATTGTCCAGCTGTCTCTGCCCTGCTGAGCCCGCCAAAAGTCCCATTCTGCAAACGGTGCTGCACCAGTTGAGTAGTCCTCGACTTACGACCAGTTGAGTAGTCCTCGACTTACGACCGGTTGGGGAGTCGCGGCATTAAAAAGGTTGAGAACCACTGATTTAGAGACCATTCAAATTTACAACGGCGCTGAAAAAAAAGGGACTTAGGACCCGGTTTTTCACACTTGCGACCGTTGCACCCCCCCTGTGGTCACGTGATCAAAATTCAGACAACCGACTCGTATGTTATGACAGTCGTAGCATGCCAGGTGTCAGTGATCCCCCGTTGACAAGCAAGGTCAACGGGGAAGCCAGGTTCACTTAACAAACCGCGTTACTATCTTAAGCTCTGCAACGATTCCCTTAATCATGGTGACCAGAAAGGTTGTAAAATGGGGCAAAATTCCCTGAATTACTGTCTCGCTTAGCAACGGAAATTTTGGGCTCAATTGTGGTCGTAAGTTGAGGACTACCTATATTCCAGTGGTTTCAAGCTGTCTTTTCACCAAAGTTAGAGGCCACGTCCACCGTCTCAGTTGTCACGGTCTGGGTCCCAAAGGAGACCATCTGCCTGTTGAATCGCACCATCTTTGCAAACCACCCCTGAGCCAAAGAAGGAGGGGTTGGACTAGAAGACCTCCAAGGTCCCTTCTATTCTATTCTATTCTGATTGAATGATTGATTAATTGATTGATTGATTGATTGATTGATTCATGGAACGGATGGAAACTAACCAAGGAGAGAAGCAACCTAGAACTAAGGAGAAACTTCCTGACAGTTGAGAACAATTAACCAGTGGAACAACCTGCCTCCAGAAGTGGCGAACGCTCCAACACTGGAAGTTTTTAAGAAGAGACTGGACAGCCATTTGTCTGAAATGGTATTGTAGTAGAAAAACCACGATACTTACATCAGAAGACAAGACCACGAAGGGTTGGAGAAAAGAGGTTTTATTTGCGCAAAAGTTCAGAGTATTCATATGACAAATTCTGAACCCCAAGTTACTCCCAGGGTGTCATTCTTATACAGCTTGCCGCCCACGCTTAACCTAATGGATGACTTCTTATCTACCTTTAACAAACTAAAAGAGAATTGCACACAGGTTATCACATTCAGCCAGTTTATAATATTAGTTAATGCTTGCTAAATATCATTCCTGTTAATTAAAATATAATTCAAAAGTACTTTATCATTTCTCTTAATGGCAATTTTTCATCTACCTCAGTATAATAATGGTATAATAATGGTATTATTATTATTATTATGGATCATCGCACAGTCAGCCAGATGTTCAGACTGGATTTGGCATTTTGTCTACCTATCGAGTCCTTACCCAGGACCTGGGATAGGCAGATGTGGATGTTTGATGGTATTACAGATATCGTCGCAGGATGGAAGCAGTTCCTAGTTAGGCCGCCTTTTGCAATTGACTAATAGCGAATTTGTCAATGCCAATGGTGTTCAAGTGGTGCTCCAGTTGTTTTGGGATTGCACCCAAGGAGCCTATGATTATTGGTACTATCCTTGCTTGCTTTTGCCACAATCTTTCTATTTCTATTTGTAGGCCTTTCTACTTTATTATCTTTACCAGTTCTTTCTCGTCTATTCTGCTGTCTCCAGGCTCTGCCACGTCCACTATCCAGAAGAAGAAGAAGAAGAAGAAGAAGAAGAAGAAGAAGAAGAAGAAGAAGAAGAAGAAGAAGAAGAAGAAGAAGAAGAAGAAGAAGAAGAAGAATAAGAAGAAGAAGAAGAAGAAGAAGAAGAAGAAGAAGAAGAAGAGGAGGAGGAGGAGGAGGAGGAGGAGGAGGAGGAGGAGGAGGAGGAGGAGGAGGAGGAGGGGGACGGGGAGGGGGAGGGGGAGGGGGAGGAGACCGAGGGACTAATTCTGGCTGCACAAGACCAAGCCTTAAGGACAAAGGCATATAAAGTCAAAATTGAGAAGACAGCAACAGACAGTAAGTGCCGCCTATGCAAAGAAGCTGAAGAAACAGTGGACCACCTGGTAAGCTGCTGCAAGAAGATGGCACAGACTGACTACAAGCAGCGGCATGACAAAGTAGCAACAATGGTGCATTGGAAGATCTGCAAAAAATATCATTTGCATGTAAGCAAAAACTGGTGAGATCATAAAATAGAGAAAGTCATAGAAAATGATAAAATTAAACTGCTCTGGGACTTCAGAATTCAAACAGACAAGCACCTGCAACATAACCCCACAGACTTAACAATTGTCGATAAGAAAGACAAAAAAGTCTGGATAGTGGACGTGGCAGTGCCTGGAGATAGCAGAATAGAAGAGAAAGAACTGGAGAAGATAACAAAATACAAAGACATACAAATAGAAATAGAAAGACTGTGGCAAAAGCAAGCAAGGGTAGTACCAATAGTCATAGGCGCCTTGGGTGCAATCCCAAAACAACTGGAGCACCACTTGAACACCATTGGCGTTGACAAATTCGCCATTAGTCAATTGCAAAAGGCGGCCTTACTAGGAACTGCTTCCATCCTGCGACGATACCTGTAATACCATCAAACATCCACATCTGCCTATCCCAGGACCTTGGTGAGGACTCGATAATGCCAAATCCAGTCCGAACATCTGGCTGACTGTGCGATGATCCATAATAATAATAATAATAATTGTTGTTGTTATTATTATTAAGATTCCAAGTCTGAAATATGAGATTGAACCAATCCTTGCAGGTGGCGGCTGAAATTCCTCTACAGAAATCAAAGTTTTGATCCAGATGCGCAACAAGCTGAAGGTGCTGAAGAGAAGAAAACAGGAAGGTCTCCCTCCAAAGGCAGCTCGGGGACCATTTCCCCTCCATAAAATAAAGGAGGAACTAAGCAAATAATGAAACTAATTAAAACCAAGGGTTTAATTAACAGGTAGTTAGAGCAAGGAAAATGGGGCTGGTTAAGTTGCAGAGAAGCAGGCCAGCTTGAAAAACATTTTTCAGGGCTGTTAAGCAGCAATTGCTGGTTTATTCATTCCCCCCAGTTTAGGGGGTGCAGAAAATGGTAGCCTGATTTTGTGGAGCTAACTCGTGCTGGGCTGGGATTTTCTAGCCGGGTGGATTTGAACCCGTGACTTGCCTGAAGGCAGGACAAGAAGCAACGGATGGAAACTAACCAAAGAGAGAAGCAACCTAGAACTGAGGAGAAATTTCCTGACAGTCAGAACAATTAACCAGTGGAACAACCTGCCTCCAGAAGCGGTGAGTGCTCTAGCACTGGAAGTTTTTAAGAAGAGACTGGACAGCCATTTGTCCGAAATGGTATAGCGTTTCCTGCCTGAGCAGGGGGTTGGACTAGATGACCTCCAACGTCCCCTCCAAGGTCGTTAAGAAATGGTGTAGGGCAGTGATGGCGAACCTTTTAGAGACCGAGTGCCCAAATTGCAACCCAAAACACACTTACGTATTGTCAGCTGCCAGGTGGGCGTGGGCCATTGGGTGGGTGTGGCCAATTGGGTGGGCATGGCCCATTGGGTGGGCATGGCTGCTGTGGTAACGGCAGACTGGGTGGGACTAAAAAGTTCAATGGATCAATTCCAACTTTGCAAGATCTTTTTTTTTTCCTGTGAGAAGTTGAAATTGATTGATTGATTGAGCCTTTTTTCGCACACGGCGGCAGAGGCCTAAAGCGAAAAGGTTTTATAAAACCCAATTGAAGGCCTAGGACTGGGGTGACGGCGCGTGTGCCCACAGAGAGGGCTCTGAGTGCCACCTGTGGCACATGTGCCATACGTTCGCCACCACGGGTATAGGGTTTCCTGCCTGAGCAGGAGGTTGGACTAGATGACCTCCAATGTTCCTTCCAACATTATTATTATTATTATTATTATTATTATTATATACCAGATCTCAATATCTCCCCATCCTGAATACATTTGGACTGATTTACAACACTTGTTTTAGGGATCGTTCGAAATTACAACGGTACTGAAAAAAACCAACTTACAACCGTTTTTCACACTTACGACCGTCGGGGCATCCCCGTGGTCACATGATCCAAATTTAGATGCTTGGCACTGACTCATATTTATGACAGTTGCAGGTCCCCTTTTGCGACCTTCCCATAAGCAAAGTCAATGGGGAAGCCAGATTCACTTCATAAACCGTGTTGTTAACTTAACAACTGCAATGATTCACTTGTGAACTATGGCAAGAAAGGTTGTTAAATGGGACAAAGCTCACTTAATAAATGTCTCGCTTAGTGACATAAATTTGGCACTCAATTGTGGTTGTAAATTGTCCTTGACTACCTATATTTCAGCCCAGGCCAGGCCAAGGAAGAAGCACTGGGCCAGGGGTAGGCAACCTGGGCTCTTTTATGACTGGTGGACTTCAACTCCCAGAATTCCTGAGCCTTGGAAACCTCCCTTTCCCCTCAGCGGGACTGGCTGAGGAATTCTGGGAGTTGAAGTCCACAAGTCATAAAAGAGCCCAGTTTGAAGACCTCTGCTCTAAAGGTACAAACCAGTAGTTCCCCCAGATGTAGAGTTGGTCTATAGCAGGGGTAGGCAACCGTGGCTCTTTTATGACTGGTGGACTTCAACTCCCAGAATTCCTGAGCCAGCATGGAGGAGCTATGACCCCCCTCATGACTTGTGGACTTCAACTCCCAGAATTCCTGAGCTGCCATGGCTCAGCTTGGAAACCTCTCCCTTTCCCCTCAGCGTGGCTGGCTCAGGAATTCTGGGAGTTGAAGTCCACGCATCATAAAAGAGCCAAGGTTGCCTACCCCTGCACTGGGCCTTCCTTAAAGCAATATTTCTCAACTTTGTCAACTTTAAGATGTGAAGGGGAATTCTGGGAGTTGAAGTCCATACCAGTAATCCTTGACCTCTGACCTCAATTAGGACGGGGAATTCAATTGCTAAGTGAAGTGGTTGTTAAGTAAGTCAGGACTAATTTTATGACCTTTTTTGCTTGGTTGTTAATCAAGTCATAGTGGTCATTATTAGTTATTACTTCATAAAAATCAGGTCAGTTGGCGATAACTTGCTTTATGACCATCATAATTGACTCCTGTAATTGGCGGACTCCATTACGGTCGTAAGTTGAGGACCTAGCCAGATGTTCCTAGTCGCATTTTTTTCCCTGCTACATTTTTTTTGCCTACTTTATCCGTAGCATCTTCCCAATTTATCCGGCATTGGGTCTAGGGAGAGCTATGTTGCACCACAAATGCCGAATAAATAACAACCTGTTAAATGGAATAATTTAGAAAGTTCCCTGTCTTATTAGTCCCCCGTCCCCACTAAAAAGCTCTGGAGAAGGAGGTTAAAAGATTTAGCAAACAGTTCCCGCTCCATTTCATCGGTTTCAGCTCATTAACGCCTCCACCCAAATCCCAGTTTAGAAAGGCAGATGTAAAAAATAAAAATCCATCCGCCTCGGTTTCCCTCGAACCCAACCCGGGTTTGTTTAATCCGGCCATTTGTTACTGTTTTCGTTTTTTTTGCACAAGTCTGGGGAAATCCTCCCGGCATGTTGGTTTTAAAGGCCGCAGCGTCAAATATGACAGGAGGGATATTTATATGCCTTTGACACCCACTTGAGTGAACAGCAACACATTTCATTTATTGCTTGCATGCAAGGACTACTGTTGAAAACATCTCTCTGTCTCTCTCTCTCTCTCTCTCTCTCTCTCCCTTCCTCCCTCCCTCTCTCTCTCTCTCTGTATCTCTATCTCTCTCTTTCTGTTTCTCTGTCTCTCTGTTTCTCTCTTTGTCTCTCTCTGTCTCTCTGTGTGTTTCTCTGTGTTTGTCTATCTGTCTCTCTGTCTCTCTCTGTTTCTCTGTCTCTGTTTCTCTCTCTGTCTCTCTGTTTCTCTGTCTCTCTGTCTGTCTCTCTTTCTATCTCTCTCTCTGTCTCTCTTTCTATCTCTCTCTCTGTCTCTCTTTGTTTCTCTATTTGTTTCTCTCTCTCTCTCTCTCTCTCTCTCTGTTTCTCTGTCTCTCTATATCTGTCTCCCTGTCTCTGTCTGTCTGTCTGTCTGTCTCTGTCTGTCTGTCTCTTTCTCTGTCTCTCTGTCTCTCTCTCTTTCTATATATATGTGTGTGTCTGTCTGTCTGTCTGTCTGTCTGTCTCTCTCTCTCTCTCTCTCTCTCTCTATCTCTGTCTATCTATATATATATATTCCCTTTGCTTCTTTCTTCTCTGGCATCCACTGTTCCAAAAATATAGTTGCAAACACATTTTCTCCACTGGTTGCGTTCCAGGGTTAGATTTGTAGACAGCAAGAAAACAGGAACGTGTTGCAAAGAGGAAACAACACAAAAGAAATCGTTGGCAGATGAGACGCCCTCGTTATGCTGAGAATTTAAATGCAGGCCGGGTCCTTGCTTTGAAACCCATTCCGAGCGTCACTCTGCGGGCAAAGGGAAGAAGCCGGAAAAATAAAATTATTATTTTGCAAACGCACCTCTTGGATGTGTGTATGTGTGTGTGTGTGTGTGTGTGTGTGTGTGTGTGTGTGTTTGTGTGTGTGTGTGCTGTGCTCAGGCACAGTAGTCCTCAACTTACAACAATTCATTTAGTGACTGTTCACAGTTACAACACAGTGGTGGGATTCAACCGGTTTGCACTTCGGCAGAACCGGTAGCTAATTTTTTGTTGCCCAGGCCCAGAATGGACTTCCACACAGAGAACCGGTTGATCACCTATTTGAATCCCACCACTGTTACAATAGTATTGAAACGATAACGACTAAGAGGATTAAAAGCCCAGAGACTGAAACATATGAAGAACAGTTGCAGGATTTGGGTTTGGCTAGTCCAGTGGTTCTCAACCTTTCTAATGCCGCGACACCATAATACAGTTCCCCATGTTGTGGTGACCCCCCAACCACTTATACATCACTGGGTGCCAGGGGCGTGGCCAAAGAAAAGGGGGGGAAATGACTGACAGCCTTGTTTGGCGACCCCCGTGAAATGGTCGTTCGACCCCAAATGGGGTCCCGACCCACAGGTTGAGAACCACTGGGCTAGTCTAAAGAAAAGAAGGACGGTGTGGGGGGTGGTGGTGGTGGATGATCGTAGTCTTCCAGTATTTGAGAGGCTGGGGATCAATTTCTTTCCCAAAGCACCAGAAGGCAAGACAAAAAACCAACAACAATGGATGGAAACTAATCAAGGAGAAAAGCAACCTGGAATTAAAGAGAAACTTCCTAACAGTGAGGACAATTAGCCGGTGGAACAGCCTGCCTCCAGAAATTGTGGGTGCTTCATCGCTGGAGGCTTTTAAGAAAAGACAGGACACTAATGTTAAATTGTACAAAAATAATTATGAGATTATTAAACGAATGGTTGCTGGCAGATTGCACACTAACCCTGCGCTCACATCGTAAAGACAGGCTTTAAATTGAGAAGAGGAAGAAGGAGAAGGAAAAGGAGAAGGGGAAGGGGAAGGGGAAGGGGAAGAAGAGGAGAAGGAGAAAGGAGGAGAATGGGAAAAGGAAGGGGAAGATAAGGAGAGACAGGAGGAGAAAGAGGGAGAAGGGGAAGGGGGAAAGGAAGGGGAAGAGGAGAGAAGGAGGAGAAGGAGAAGGAGAAAGGAGGAGAAGGGGAAGGGGAAGGGGAAAAAGAGGAGAGGAGGAGGAGGAGGAGAAGAGGAAGGAGGAGGAGGAGGGGGGAATGGAAGAAGGAAGGAAGGAAGAAAGAAAGAAAGAAAGAAAGAAAGAAAGAAAGAAAGAAAGAAAGAAAGAAAGAAAGAAACTCTTCCTTGCTTATCCTACAGGTGCTTCTACAAGAGGTAACTGGACTTTCCTTGTTTTCCCTTGAAGACGTTTCGCTTCTCATCCACGAAGCTTCCTCAGTTCCTGAAGAGCGTAGAGAACTGGAGATGCTCCTTGGAGGAGAAGGGAAACGTCTTCAAGGGAAAAACAAAGAAAGCCCAGCTGCCTTTTATAAAAAACCAAAAAGCACCTTTGGGAAAAACCCCGACAGGATGACTGAGAACCTCCATAGAGAACGTTCCCTGCTTATTGCATTTTAATTCTCTCTTTTTTCTCTCTCTCTCTTCCCCTCTCCGCCAGACTCCCTCTCCGCAAACTGGCCCAGCTGGGATGCAGCATCCGCTCCAGGAAAAGTCGCCATCCACCAGCTGAGGCGACAGTGCTTGGGACGGTGCCCTGCATCGGGGTCCATCGGGGAGGGACACCCCGCAGCTTCGTCATGGCAACAGCCGAAACCAAAGACTTCCCCGCTGGGCCTGTCCAGCCACAAAACCAGTATGGGCACTCAGTCACATGCATCTGATTGTAAGTGGCAGTGATGGGGACCCAGCGAACACATCATATCCATCCCCCCGGGTGGGTTTAAGCTTGAGTAGGGGGTGGGGACCGCCCAGTTGTTAGATTCTGCTGCTAGGAGCCATCCTGGCTTATTTCTGTCAAAGCCACGAGGACGGACTTGGAATCAGGGTCTGAATTTACATCCACGCAACACCCAGGCGGAATGAGGGTGGATCCATGGAGATCTGGGTTCTTTCTTTCTTTCTTTCTTTCTTTCTTTCTTTCTTTCTTTCTTTCTTTCTTTCTTTCTTCCCTTTCCTTCCCTTCCCTTCCTTTCCTTTCCTTTCCTTTCCTTCTCTTTCCTTCCCTTCCCTTTCCTTCCCTTCCCTTTCCTTTCCTTTCCTCTCCTTTCCTTTCCTTTCCTTTCCTTCCCTTTTTCCTGCAAAGGAAGATTGGCACCTGGTTTTCATCCACACAGGCCTTTTGCATAATGGGAGTCCTGCATTCCTTCGGAGTGACATGTCATCCTATCCCAAGAATTAAGGAAGACATGGGCGAAGAAATAAAGGACAGCTGAAGGGAAGCCATCATCAATTTAATGAAATCCAAGCTGAATGAAAATTAAGAGAGTGAAATGCAATTGATGGGTTATATTCCTCAATAACTTTCCTTCCTTCCTTTCTTTCTTTCTTCCTTCCTTCCTTCCTCCCTCCCTCTTTAAATCCAATTTGACTTCTCTGCTGAATATAGATATTCCTCAACTTACAACATTACAACCAGGTTACTAGCTTAACAACTGCAGTGATTCAATTAGCAAATGTGGCAAGGCTTTAAAACGGGGCAAAACTCACTTTAAAAAAAAATATCTCGCTTAGCAATGAACAATTCTCGTTGTAAGTCAAGGACTACCTGCTTCTGGTGAAGCTCTTTTGGTTCTGGTTCAATTCTCCTCGTGATCCAGCATACAAAACTAAAGACAAAGAGATGACCCCCAGCCACCATGCCAAAATATAAAATAATTGATGTGAGGCCCCTTGAATTTCTTTAATCGTTTATTTTTAGCTTGCTGAGACATCTTGGGGTGTCTGTCTGTGTGTGTGTTTTGTTTTTTTGTATAGATTTTATTATTTTTTATAGGGTTAGGAATAAGGTGGGGTCGAGGTTGGGGTTAGGATTTAGGTTAAGGTTAGAATTAGAGTTAGGATTGGGGTTTTTGCAAATAACATTCTCAATATTTAGCAAACAGCATAATGTCTGGGTTCATGCGTTTAACAAACAATAATAGATAATAGTTAATTATCATAAACAATATGTTAATTCATCACTCCATAGCCTTCTTCTTGCTAATATATATTCCAAATTACATATCACGTTCCTTTCTCTCTGACTCAGTTTTTCTAGCCATTGATAGAAATTATCCCATGTTCTAAAATACACCGAGTCTTCTTTCTCTTTTATCTTTAAAGTCCATCTATCCATTTCTGCACACTCTAGAATTTTCTTAATCAGCACTTCTTCAGCTGGCAAGTTTTCATTTTTCCAATGTTGGGCAAATACAATTCTTGCTGCCGTTAGGACGTGTAGTGTTAAATAGCTGCAATCTTTCTCATAATTAGCTCCTATTATTCCTCACAAAAATAATTCTGATTTAAAGCCTATTTTTTAGTCATTTTCTCCAACCATTAATGTATTTTGACCCAAAATCTTTTTGCTTTAGGGCATGCCCACTAGGTGTGACAATAAGTACCTGGTCTTTGTTTCCGTGTGTGTGTTTTTGTGTGAGCGCATAGGCAGATATCTGCGCGGCCTTTGTAAAGTTGCAAGGAGGTAGTATCACACGAGGAAGCGGCAGGAATCAAATAAATTGAGCGTGCACATTAAGCCCGCATGCGGCACCTGCTTGTCACATTACAACGGATTTGATTTAGAGATATAAGCCGGATGTCAGTCTACTGCATATATCTCCGAGTTGATGAAATGTTACTAAGAGGCTTCCAACACCGTCTCTACCTCGAGATCGGAGGCTGCGTGTGACTGTGTGAGAGGAGGCATGATGTAAAAGTAAGCTTTAGTCAGGCCTGGGGCAGTTTGGGCTAGAGGTTCAGGTATCAGGTTAGAAATGGGAGGTTGGGGGTTCTAGTCCCACCTTAGGAATGAAAACCGGCTGGGTGATTTTGGGACAATCAACACGAGACTGGGAGTCCTAGTCCCCATGAAAGCCAGCTGAGTGACTTTGAGCCAATCAACAGGAGACTGGGAATTCTAGTCCCACCTTAGTCATGAAAGCCATCTGGATGACTTTGAGCCAATCACCAGGAGACTGGGAGTTCTAGTCCCACCGTAGTCATGAAAACCAGCTGGTGACTTTGGGCCAGTCACCAGGAGACTGGGAATTCTAGTCCCACCTTAGTCATGAAAGCCAGCTGGGTGACTTTGGGCCAGTCACCAGGAGATTGGGAATTCTAGTCCCACCTTAGTCATGAAAGCCAGCTGGGTGACTTTGGGCCAATCACCAGGAGACTGGGAGTTCTAGTCCCACCTTAGTCATGAAAGCCAGCTGGGTGACTTTGGGCCAATCACCAGGAGACTGGGAGTTCTAGTCCCACCTTAGTCATGAAAGCCAGCTGGGTGACTTTGGGCCAATCACCAGGAGACAGGGAATTCTAGTCCCAACGTAGTCATGAAAGCCAGCTGGGTGACTTTGAGCCAATCACCAGGAGACTGGGAGTTCTATTCTCACCTTAGTCATGAAAGCCAGCTGGGTGACTTTGGGCCAGTCACCAGGAGACTCGGAGTGCTAGTCCCCACGAAAGTAAGCTCAGTGACATTGAGACAATCACCAGGAGACTGTGAGTTCTAGTCCTGCCTTGGAAACGAAAACCATCTGGGTGATTTTAGGCTAGTCTTTCTCTCAGCCCAATCTACCTCAGAGTTCTCCTGGTAGAAAAAATAGGAGGCGGAAGAAGGTAGTTATGACAAAGCGACAGGACTGTTTTTCAGACAACCGTCGCAGCAAGCCCATGGGTCACGTGATCAAAATTCAGACCCTTGGCAACTGACTCGTATTTATGACGGTTTTCAGTGTCCTGGGGAGGGGTCACGTGATCCCCTTTTGCCACTTTCTGACAAGCAATGGGGGAAGCCAGATTCACTTAACAACTGTGTTACTAACTTAACAACTGTGGTGATTTGCTTAATAACCGTGGCAAGAAAAGTTGTAAAACAGGGCAAAAATCACTTAACAATTGCCTCACTAAGCAACAGAAATTTTGGGCTCCATTGTGGTCGTACGTCGAGGACTACCTGTACTCCAGGTCATATATTCCGAATTCCTCCAGCCTGTCCTTAGAAGACCTGTCCTCAAGAGCCGGCATCATCTTAATAATAATAATAATAATAATAATAATAATAATAATAATAATAATAATAATAATAAGCACCACTTGAACACCATTGGCATTGACAAATTCGCTATTAGTCACTTGCAAAAGGCGGCCTTACTAGGAACTGCTTCCATCCTGCAACGATACCTGTAATACCATCAAACATCCACATCTGCCTATCCCAGATCCTGGGTAAGGACTCGATAGGTAGACAAAATGCCAAATCCAGTCTGAACATCTGGCTGACTGTGCGATGATCGATAATAATAATAATAATAATAAAGTTGGAAGGGACCTTGGAGGTCATCTAGTCCAACCCTCTGCTCAGTCAGGAAACCCTATATCATTTTGGACAAATGGCTGTCTAGTCTCTTCTTGAAAACTTCACCTTCGCCCCTCTCCTTACCTCTCAGGCTTCTGCAGACCCTCCCTCTCGTTTCCTGAGAGGAGGCAGCCCCCTTCTCAAAGACCCTTGTAGCTTCTGCCCAAATCATGAAGTTTAACCATGATGAATCCCTCGTAGGGGGAGCCTAGGTGGAGGAGTGGGGTGGAGAACAGAAGGGGAGGACGGAGATCTGAGCGCAGCTCCGCATGAAATATTCAGCGATATGCTGCATCCTTCATGATTTGCGTCTCGAAGGCAAGAGGGTTTTGAGAGAAGATGCAAAATTCTATCTGAATTAGAAAGTGTACATAAAAAGTGAAACTTTAAAAGAAGAGGTAGGAGCTTTAGATGGGTGCAGAGGAGGCATAAAAGATGAGCAAGTGAAGATGAGCAAGTTACAAAGATATCTATCTATCTATCTATCTATCTATCTATCTATCTATCTATCTATCTATCTATCTATCTATCTATCTATCTATAGCTATCTAGCTCTCTGTATCTCCAGCTATCTATTCTACCAGTCTGTCATCTGCCTATCATCTATCTATCTACCTACCTGTCTATCTGTCTGTCTATTATCTGTCATCTATCTATCATCTGTCTGTATCTATCTATAGTATCATCTATCTAAATCTATCTATCTATCTATCTATCTATCTATCTATCTATCTATCTATCTATCTATCATCTGTATCTATCTAGTAATCTATCTAGATCCAACACTGGAAGTTTTTAAGAAGAAACTGGACAGCCATTTGTCCGAAATGGTATAGGGTTACCTGCCTGAGCAGGAGGTCAGACTTGATGACCTCCAAGGTCCCTTACAACTTTATTATTATTATTATTATTATTATTATTATTATTATTATTATTAATATTAATATTATGTATCAATCATTATCTATCATCTGTATCTTATAGTATCTATCTAAATCTATCATCCATCTATCTATCTATCTATCTATCTATCTATCTATCTATCTATCTATCTATCTATCCATCTATCTTCACACAAAAAGAAACTATAGCCCAACATACCAAAAAAATCACTGCAAAAGACATACTAGGAACAAAAATTAAAATAAGCAAGAAAATGGTAAGGGAACACCTATCCAACCTTGACAAATATAAATCACTGGGACCTGACAGGCTACATCCCAGAGTTCTGAAAGAGCTGGCAGATGTTATCTCAGAATCGTTGCACCACATCTTTCATAAATCCTGGAGCACCGGGGAAGTATCAGAGGACTGGAAAAGAGCTGATGTGGTCCCCATCTTTAAGAAAGGGAGGGGGAAAACGGATCCAGGAAACTACGTACCAATCAGTTTAACATCAATACCTGGGAAGATCCTAGAAAAGATCATCAAAAAACAAATCTGCAAACAACTAGAAGCAAACCAAGTCATAACTAGTAGCCAGCATGGGTTTGTTAAAAACAGATCATGCCAAACCAATCTCATCTCATTTTCGATAAAGTGACTAAACTAGTAGACCAGCAAAACACAGTGGACGTAATATACTTAAGATTTCAGTAAGGTATTTGACAAGGTAGACCACAACCTATTCCTTGATAAACTAGGAAAAGGTTGCCTACCCCAGGGCTTTTCAACCTTTTCACCCACTGTACCACTTTTAGGATACGGCAACATCCGAGTACCACCAGTCGCCTAGCAAGGGGTCAAAAACATGATGACCCCCCCCAGAAAGGAAAAAAATGATAAAAGTACAGGTAGTCCTCGACTTACAACAGTTTGCTTAGTGACCGTTTGAAGTTACAATGGCACTGAAAAAAGTGCCTCCTAAGCCACAGCCAAGCAAGACACCTGCCTGCCCACCCGGTGGCGCTCTTCCTCCTGACAGAGGTTTTCAAGGAAGGAAGGAAGGAAGGAAGGAAGGAAGGAAAGGAGGGAGGGAGGGAGGGAGGGAGGGAGGGAGGGAGGAAGGAAGGAAGGAAGGAAGGAAGGAAGGAAGGAAGGAAGGAAGGAAGGAAGGAAGGAAGGAAGGAAGGAAGGAAGGAAGGAAGGAAGGAAGGGGAATTCTGGAAGCTGAAGTTCACATTTTAAAGCTGCTAAGATTGAGAAGCCCTGCTCTATAGCATCCAATAATTGCAAGGCTTCAAAAATTATGTGGGAAAAGTGGATTGGAATACATGACGAATTAGTCGTCGCTAAAATTTTCTTAAAAGCAGCCTTGCCTTTACCCAGAATGCTCTTTGCACCAGCCCTGGCGATGGTAGGGATGGAAGGGGCTACTTTGAAGAGTTTGTTCTGTAATCTCACACACTCCATAGTATCTTTTGGGAATTAAATGGGATTGCCCAGAATTGATACGGTGAGAGATAACTGGAAATTGCCAGGCACTTCAGCTAGCTGAGGGTGTTGCACGCAGTAAAGGGGAACTCAATTTTCCACCGTTCCTAATCCTCGGTCTAAAGCAATTGCTTCCTCCGGGGTTGTGAATTGATCAAGCGACTTAGTGCCTTCTCGGTTTGTGTTGGCACGCACAACCAATGAATCTGAATTTGGTCCAAGTCATCATTACACGTGCATGGTTTTGCAAGTGTACGGGTAGTCACTTAACGGTGACAGTTGAGTCCAAAAATGTCTGTCGCTAAGCAACGCAGCTGTTACGTTCATTTTGCTGCATTTTACCCCACTTTCTTGCCCAAGTTGTTAAAGGAATCGCGGCAGTTGTTAAGTGAGTAACACAGTTGTTGAGCAAATTTGGCTTCATCGTTGCCTTGGCTTGTCAGAAAGTCACAAAAGGGGGACCACGTGACCTTGGGACGCTGCGACCGTCATAAATGTGAGTCAGTTGCCAAGCATCTGAATTTTGATCACGTGACTCTGGGGGATGCTGCAAATGGCCGTAAGGGTGAAAAACGGTCTTAAGTCACTTTTTTCAGTGCCGTTGTAACTTTGGTCACTAAATGAACTGTTGTAAACAGAGGATTATCTATAGCTCACTGACATGTAATCTGTTTTTTTTTTTCCTTTAAACGTTGGGAGTTTAAGGAGGAGGGAATCTTGAGGAATCTTGCCACCACAAGTGTTTTACATTTGGTATAGGCCAGGGGTGGGCAACCTTGGCTCTTTTATGACGCGTGGACTTCAACTCCCAGAATTCCTGAGCCAGCATGGCTCAGCTTGGAAACCTCTCCCTTTCCCCTCAGCATGGCTGGCTCAGGAATTCTGGGAGTTGAAGTCCCCGAGTCATAAAAGAGCCAAGATTGCCTACCCCTGCTATAGGTAGCCCTCACGTTACGACCATTGGTTCAGCAACTATGACAATCACAATCGAATGAAGGGACGTATAACCGATTCTCACACTTCCTACTGTTGCAGCATCCCTGTGTCACGTTATCAAAATTCAGGCATGTATTTATGACAGTTGCAGCCTCCCGGGTCATGTGATCCCCATTTGTGATCTTCCCAGCCAGAAGGAAAGAGGAGGAGGAGGAGGAGGAGGAGGAGGAGGAGGAGGAGGAGGAAGAAGAACAGCAAGTGGGGAGGATTCAGTTACAGAGGTGATGCGTCCACCTTTTTTGTTAGTTGCGAAGTCGTGTCCGACCCATCGTGACCCCACGGACCACGTTCCTCCAGGCCTTCCCGTCCTCTACCATCTTCTGGAGTCCATTTAAGCTCACGCCTATTGCTTCAGGGACTCCATCCAGCCACCTCCTTCTCTGCCGTCCCCTTCTTCTATTGCCCTCCATCTTTCCCAGCATGAGGCTCTTCTCCAGTGAGTCCTTCCTTCTCATTAGGTGGCCAAAGTACTTGAGTTTCAACTTCAGGATCTGGCCTTCTAAAGAGCAGTCCAAGTTGATCTCCTCTAGGACAGACCAGTTTGATGGCCTTGCAGTCCAAGGGACTCACAGGAGTCTTCTCCAGCACCACAGTTCAAAGGCCTCCATTCTTTGGCGCTCAGCCTTTCTTATGGTCCAGCCCAGATTGGGGGCAGATTGTTATGAAGAAAATTTAGGAGACAGAAAAATAGGATTGGAAGGGACCTTGGAGGTCTTCTAGTCCAACCCACTGCCCCAATTATGGGCTCAATTGAGGTCCTAAGTCAAGGACTATCTGTATGTTTGAGGCTTCCAACACAGTCTCTACGTCAAAGATTGGAGCCTGCATATAACACTGTGAACAGGCAGGGTGTAAAACTGGGCTTTAGAGAGGAGTCAGTTTGGGCACTACACTAGAAAACGGGAGACTGGGAGTTCTAGTTCCACCTTAGGAATGAAAGCCAGCTGGATGACTTTGGGCCAATCACCAGGAGACTATGAGTTGAAGTTGCGCCTTAGGAATGAAAGCCGGCTGGATGACTTTGGGCCAATCACTAGGAGACTGGGAGTTCTAGTTCCACCTTAGGAATGAAAACCAGCTGGATGACTTTGATCCAATCGGTGGGGGGCTGTGAGTTCTAGTCCCACTTTTGACACAAAAGCTGCCTGGGTCTGGCTTTGGGTCAATCACCAGGAAACTGGGAGTTCTAGTCCCTCCATAGACACAAAACCAACTGGGTGACTTTGGGCCAAACACCAAGAGTCTGGGAGTTCTAGTCCCACCTCAGACATGAAACCAACTGGGTGATTTTGATCCAATCGATGGGGGTCTGTGAGTTCTAGTCCCAGTTTTGACACAAAAGCTGCCTGTCTGACTTTGGGCCAATCACTAGGAAACTGGGAGCTCTAGTCCTGCCTTAGACACAAAACCAGCTGGGTGACTTTGTCCAATCAGCAGGAGACTGTGTCTTCTAATCCCGCCTTAGGGATAAAAGCTGGCTGGGTGATTTTGGTTCAGTCACCAGGAGACTGGGAATTCTAGTCCCACTTTAGGCATGAAAACCAACCAAGTGACTTTGGGCCAGACTCTCTCTCTCTCTCAGTTGAACCCACCTCACAGGGTTGTTATTTTGGACAAAAGAGGAGGAGAAAGATGTATTATTCACACTTTCCACCTTGAGTTACTTATAAGGTAATAAAGGCGGGATAAAAGTCTAATAAACAAAGAAATACATTTTGAGTCTCCTGCATATCTTAGTAAGCCAAGCAGGCTGCAGGGCAACGGGAGAGGATTATACAGGCAGTCCTCAACTTACAACCGTTTGTTTAGTGACTGTTAGAAGTTACAACAGCACTGAAAAAGGCGACTGATGAGCATTTTTCACACTTAGGATCCTCTTAGCATCCCCACACGGTCACGTGATCAAAATTTGGACACTTGGCAGCAGGCTCATATTTACGACGGTCGCAGCGTCCCCCGGGGTCACATGATCCCCTTTGGCGACCTTCTGATAAGCAAAGTCAATGGGGGAAGCCAGTTTCACTTAACGACGGTGTTACTGATTTAGCAACGCAGCGATTCACTTAACAACAGTGGCCAGAAAGGTCATAAAATGGGGCAATGTTCACTTGACAATTTTTTCATTTAACAACGTAAATGTGGGGCTCAATTTGTGGTCATAAATAACCCCCTCCCCCCATTCTAAAAACCTCCTGCCTTTTGTTGAATGAGAAAATATAGCTTTTATCCAAAAGGATGAAAACAGTAGGGGAAGAAAAAAAAAGCAGAATTTCTTAGCTCAAGTTGTTGGCTTAGGGGTTTTTTTTTTTCCTATTTTTGTTTTTCCTTCACCGAGAGGCTTTTTTTCTTTTTCTTTTCTTTCTGGGGGAAACAATTCTGCTCCTTCGCCCCAGAGCTTAAAGTTTCTCAAACAGGTTTTTTTTTTTTAATTTCTTCTGCAAGTCCTTTGAACAAGGACACCGGCTCTGGATTGGCAGCCATGCCGCAGCACCCCTGGAACCATAAACAACAGCTGGCAAGTACCAATTCTGAATATTTTATGTCTCGGGCTGGGAATCTCTCAACCCCGCTGGAGGATTCAGAAGAACAGACCCGGCCTCTTCGCCGAGTCGGGCGAAGAAAGTCTTTGTGGCAAGCCCTGATAATGCGACAATCCGTCCTTTAAGCCTCATCAGGTTTCAGAAGGTGACCGAAGAATAGAATAGAATAGAATAGAATAGAATAGAATAGAATAGAATAGAATAGAATAGAATAGAATAGAATAGAATAGAATCTTTACTGAGAATACAATAGAATAGAATAGAATAGAATCTTTATTGAGAATAGAATAGAATAGAATAGAAAATAGAATAGAATATAGAATAGAATAGAATAGAATAGAATAGAATCTTTATTGTGAACAGAACAGAATAGAATAGAATCTTTATTGAGAATATAGAATAGAATAGAATAGAATAGAATAGAATAGAATAGAATAGAATAGAATAGAATCTTTATTGAGAACAGAACAGAATAGAATAGAATCTTTATTGAGAATAGAATAGACTATAGAATGGAATAGAATAGAATCTTTATTGAGAACAGAACAGAACAGAATAGAATTTTTATTGAGAATAGAATAGAATATAGAATAGAATCTTTATTGAGAATAGAATAGAATATAGAATAGAATAGAATAGAATAGAATAGAATAGAATAGAATAGAATAGAATAGAAAATAGAAAATAGAAAATGGAATATTATATAGAATAGAATAGAATCTTTATTGAGAATAGAATAGAATAGAATCTTTATTGAGAATCGAATCAAATCGAATAGAATAAATAGAATAGAATAGAATCTTTATTGAGAATCAAATCAAATCGAATAGAATAGAATAGAATAGAATAGAATAGAATAGAATAGAATAGAATATTATGAGGAATTCTGAGAGTTGGTCCACAAGTCATAAAAGGGCCAAGTTTGAAGACCCCTGGACTAGCGGTTGCCTTGTAAGCAAGGTGGTGGTGAAAAGAGTTGCACCCAATTTTATAACCTATTTACAGCTATTCCTCAATTGCCCCCCCCCCCAAGTTTCAGTGTTAGGTGAGACATTTGTTAAGCAAATTTTGTCCCATTTTACGGCCTTTCTTGTCACAGTTGTGAACTGAATCACCAAAATTGATAAGTGAAGTGCACGGTTATTAAGTGAACCTGACTTCCCCACTGACTTTTCTTGCCAGAAGGTTGCCAAAGGGGGTCACGTGACCCCTGAAATACTACAACCGTCATAAATATGAGTCACTTGCCCAACGCCTGAATTTTGATCACGTGACCATGGAGATGCTTCAAGGTCATAACTGTGCAAAACAGTCAAAAGTCACCTTTTTTTCAGTGCCGTTGTAACTTTGAACTGTCACTAAACAAACTGTGGTAAGTCAAGGATTACATGTATAGTCCTCAAGTTATGACTGTATTTGAACTCTGGAATTAGGGTTGAGTGTCGGGCTGGTCATTAAGCAGCTCATCAGATGATCACTCCAATTTTCTGACATTTTTTGCAGTGGTCATTAAGCAAACACCTCAGTTGTTAAGTGAGCCCATTGCCCCCAATGGGTGCTTTTGCTGGAAACAGGAAGTAAACAATCCTTTCCCGCTGAAAATGTCATATATTGCAGTCGTGTGACTGTCGGCGAGTCGCTTGAAATACGAGTTCATTGCTCAATTCTGGGAATGCAAGACAGAAAGAGGTGAAGTATGAGAGAAAAGATGGAGAAAAAGAAAAGGAGGCGGGGCAAGGCAGGAAAGGGGAGGGGTAAGACAGAAAGGAGCGGGCCTGACACAAAAGAAGGCAGGGCAAGAGAAAACGGGAGGGGCAAGACAGGGAAAAGGCAGGAGAATGACAGAACAGGTGGTGAGTCCAAAGAGGAAAAAGAGGCGGAGCAAGATAGAAAAGGGGAGGGTTAAGTCAAAAAGTGGCGGGTCTGGCATAAAAAGAGGTGGGGCAAGAGAGAAAAGTAGTGGAGCGGGATAGAAAAGGGGAGGGGCAAGTCAAAGAAAAGGTAAGAGAATGACAGAGCAGGTGGTGAGTCAAAAGAGGAAAAAGCAGGCGGAGCAAGACAGAAAAGGGGAGGGGTAAGACAGAAAGAGGTGAGCCCGGCATGAAGGAGGCGGGGCAAGAGAGAAAAACAGTAGAGCCAGACTGGAAGGGGCGGGGTATGAAGCAGCCCCATCCCTCAGCTCTGCCATATCTGGATGCTGTCTCTCTTTCCTTTTCCCTGGAAGTGGCTGAATGTATGAATACGTCTCTTGGGGGGACCTCTCCATCCAGGAGCTGGCCTTTTGAGCCATGGGGATGGGGGAGACCAAGAGGCAGGGGCCCCTTCCAACTGGCCCTTCCTGCAGCAGTGCAGAGAAGAGCAACAAAAATGATTAGGGGGATGAAGGCTAAACCGTACGAAGAACGGTTGCAGGAATTGGGTATGTCTAGTTTAATGAAGAGAAGGAGCAGCGGCAACATAACAGTCTTCCAATATTTGAGGGGCTCCTATGTGGGAAGTCAGCCCCCCAGAGAAGGAAATATTAAAAGGGCAGAATATTATATTTCCTCAAAGGATCTTAAAGAGGCAGGAAAGCATGCCCAATTTTCTTAATAGCCCCAGGTGTCCCTTCCACAAGCAGAAACCAGCTCTGTAGAGGCCCCACCTAGAAGATTAAAAAGACAAAGACACCTAAAATCTACATACCCCACCCAAACTCTAAGACAGCACATAATAGGATTAACCCACACATGCCAAAGGGCACACCCAGACTCAGTTCAGAATACATGACACAGGAAATAGCCTCAAACAGGAACAGGAAACAACTCCAAACAAAAGGCTCCAGAGGGTATAAAAACCCACTCCCTACATGTGCTCTCTCTCTCTTTTCTGCCAGAGCCATCTTTCTGTCTGGCTCTCCTCTTCAATAAAATGCAACCTTCTTTCTAAAGCAGTCGCCATGTTTATTCCCAGCTTGGACTGAACCACGATGAAGACTTGTCTTTCCACACCTACAAGGATGGGGGGGGGGTGTCAAACTATTTTCCAAAGCACTTAAAAGCAAGACAAATGGATGGAAACTAACCAAGGAGAGAAGCAACCTGGAACTAAGGAGGCATTTCCTAAAGGTGAGAGCAATCAACCAATGGAACAACCTGCCTCCAGAAGTTGTGGGTGCTCCATCACTGGTGGCTTTCAAGAAGAGATGGGACAATCATTTGTCTGAAATGAGATAGGGTCTCCTGCTTGAGCAGTGGGCTGGACTAGAAGACCTCAACTCTATTATTCTATGTTCTAAAGGCTGTTGAAGCCCCCCTCGGCAAATAACTCCCAGCTGCCATGCAAATTTATCACCGTGTTTATTGTCCCCACCAGACATCTGGACTTTAATCTTGCCTGGCTGAAGGCAGGAGAAAAGGGCAGGGGACACGGAAGGCCTCCAGCTTAGTAAGCAGACTGTCACTGCAATAAACTGGGCCAGATGGACTGGCCGGAATGAGCCGACCTGGCAGGGCAGGCAGTTGTTATTTATTTCTTTTTATCCTGCCTTCATTATTGTTTATAAAACAAACAAAATAAAATTATGAGGTGTCCAACATGCCTAATATTGCTTCCTTCTCCTGTTTTCCCCACAACACAAACTCTGTGAGGTGGGTTGGGCTGAGAGAGGGGGACTGGCCCAGCATTACCCAGCTAGTTTTCATACCTAAGGCGGGACTAGAACTCACTGTCTCCTGGTGATTGGCCCAAAGTCACCCAGCTGACATTGATGCTTCAGGCCGGACTAGAACTCACTGTCTCCTGGCGATTGGCCCAAAGTCACCCAGCTGACACTGATGCTTAAGGCCGGACTAGAACTCACTGTCTCCTGGTGATTGACCCAAAGTCACCCAGCTGACATTGATGCTTCAGGCCAGACTAGAACTCACTGTCTCCTGGCGATTGGCCCAAAGTCACCCAGCTGACATTGATGCTTAAGGCCGGACTAGAACTCCCTGTCTCCTAGTGATTGGCCCAAAGTCACCCAGCTGACATTGATGCTTAAGGCCAGACTAGAACTTACTGTCTCCTGGTGATTGGCCCAAAATCATCCAGCTGGTTTTCATGGCTAAGGCAGAACTAGAATTCACTATCACCTAGTTATTGGCTCAAAGTTATCCGGCTGACTTTCATGCCTGAGGCACTCACTGTCTCCTGGTGATTGGCCCAAAGTGACCCAGCTGGTTTTCATGGCTAAGGCAGAACTAGAATTCACCATCACCTAGTGATCGGCTCAAAGTTATCGGGCTGGCTTTCATGCCTGAGGCACTCACTGTCTCCTGATGATTGGCCCAAAGTTACCTAGCTAGTTTTCATGACTAAGGCAGAACTAGAATTCACCATCACCTGGTGATTGGCCCAAAGTCACCCAGTTGACTTTCATGGTAAGGTAGAACTTGAATTTGTGGTCTTCTGCTTTCTTGCCTGGTATTTAAGCACTAAACCAGTGGTTCTCAACCTGTGAGTCGGGACCCCATTTGGGGTCAAACGACCATTTCATGGGGGTCGCCAAACAATGCAATCCGCCATTTTTTTCCCCTTTTCCTTAGCTGTGCTACTCCCTTTTATTCTATTGGCTTTTCTCACTTACAGGAAAGCCTTCAACCTCGCTGATGCCCCCAGTCAAGAAAAACAGTTTCCTATTTCAAAAACTAAAAGACCTGACATTTTTGAACCGCTTCCGTGAACTTCTCCTTGGTTCTAAGCCAGGGGTCTTCAAACGTGGCCCTTTTATGAGTTGTGAATTTCAATTATGAGAATTCCTGTTCTAAGCAGTGGTGGAGCTGATCTCCAGGCCTAAGACCTTCTTGCAGTGAACTCAGAGTTCAACAAGAAGAAGAAAAAATAAGATTCTGTATTCAAGTAGGGAAAAAAAAGATGCATGGGTATAGATCAGTGGTGGCAAACCTATGGCACGTGTGCCAGAGGCAGCACTCAGAGCCCTCTCTGTGGGCACTTCTCTGAACTGCTGGTGGTGGGCTGTGGAGCCAGAGTGCGCCCGCCTGTCGGCCCCCATGCGCCCGCTGGCCCGTGTGTGCAGGGGCTGATGGTGTCAGGCAGCAGCTGCCCCAGCCCCTGCCTTGCCTTGCCCTGAGATAATGGCACCCCCACCCTGCCTCACCTCACCCCACAAGACAAGCCTCCTACCCACCACCCCACCTGCCAGAGACCCCCTGGATCTCCCCCAACCCTGCCCACCCCCCCCCAGGCATCCCTCCCCACGAGCAACATTGAGGTGACCATGCCCATCTTGGCCACACCCACCCAATCTGCCATGACCACCACAGCCACGCCCATCCAGTGGGCCACGCCCACCCAGCACCGGGTGTTACATAAGTGGGTTTTGGGTGGCAATTTGGGCACTCGGTCTCTAAAAAGTTCTCCATCACTGGTATAGATGTTATGATATGTACGAAAGAACTTGAGAAATGGGATGAAGGGGCGCTGCCTAGGAATGGTTGGGGTCCTTCAAATAAGACCCACCACATGAATGGATCTTCCCAAGCTATTTACCAGAATACCAGAATAGAATAGAGCTGGAAGGGATCTTGGAGGTCTTCTAGTCCAACCCCCTGCTCAAGCAGGAGAACCTATACCATCTCAGAGAGGTGATTGTCTAGTCTCTTCTTAAAAACCTCCAGTGATGGAGCGCCCACAACTTCCAGAGGCAAGCTGTTCCACTGGTTGATTGTCCTCACTGTCAGGAAGTTTCTCCTTAATTCCAGGTTGCTTCTCTCTTTGATCAGTTTCCAATCATTTCTGACGACTTGCAGATGAACTTTGAGAAGCTAAGTTGAAAACTCTGACTGTTGCATGAAAACAAATCCCTAGAACAGTGTCGGTCCACCAGCTCGCTGTCTGGATTCTAATCTGTCTCCCAACATGTTTCTATGCTTTGCGTCATTTTGGGTAAATGTTACAATCTGGACCTTTGGATCTTCACGAGTGGACATGTTCCAGCGCCAAACAAAACAAAGGCTTCTGGTTGCACAACCTCCGGATTGCAGCTCCCATTTTGGCATTCATGTTAAGGGCCCGGAAATGGAAGAAAATGGAAGCAACTGTCCATAGCAGGGGTCCTGAAACTTGGCCACTTTAAGCTGTGTGGACCTCAACTCCCAGAATCCCCCCAGCCAACAGGGGTTTCTCAAACTTGGCAGCTTTAAGCTGTGTGGACTTCAACTCCCAGAATCCCCCAGCTAACGGGTTTCTCAAACTTGCCAGCTTTAAGCTGTGTGGACTTCAACTCCCAGAATCCCCCAGCCAACAGGGTTTTCTCAGCCTTGCCAGCTTTAAGCCGTGTGGACTTCAACTCCCAGAATCCCCCAGCCAGCAGGGGTTTCTCAACCTTGCCAGCTTTAAGCCGTGTGGACTTCAACTCCCAGAATCCCGCAGCCAGCAGGGGTTTCTCAACCTTGCCAGCTTTAAGCTGTGTGGACTTCAACTCCCAGAATCCCCCAGCCAGCAGGGGTTTCTCAACCTTGCCAGCTTTAAGCTGTGTGGACTTCAACTCCCAGAATCCCCCAGCCAGCAGGGGTTTCTCAACCTTGCCAGCTTTAAGCTGTGTGGATTTCAACTCCCAGAACTCCTT
The DNA here is from genome assembly GCF_016545835.1 of Crotalus tigris. Taxonomy (NCBI): domain Eukaryota; kingdom Metazoa; phylum Chordata; class Lepidosauria; order Squamata; family Viperidae; genus Crotalus; species Crotalus tigris. The sequence goes on from NW_024097448.1 coordinate 131,273, forward strand.
GCTGGCTAGGGAATTCTGAAAGATGAAGTCCACACAGCTGAAAACTGCCAAGGTTCAGAAACATTGTGCCAGATTCCCTTCTCAAGGGATGTACTGAGTCCATCCATCATGTTGCTAGTCCTCTTCATTTCTTTCCTTCCATTTTTCCCAGCATGAGAGTCTTCTCCAGAGAGCTGGGTCTTCTCATAATGTGTCAAAAAACAGGATAATTTGAGGTAGGTTATGGAGATCTTGAGGGAAAACTCTGGGCTGATTCTTTTGTTGATCCATCGGTTTGTTTTCTTGGCTGTCCACAGTATTCTCTGGAGCAACGTTTTTCAAACCCGGCAACTTTAAAAAGGATGGATTTCAAGCCCCAGAATTCCTCAGCCAGCATCTTGGAAGTTGCTGAGCTTGAAAAATACTACCCGGATGTCTTCTCCGACACCGATATTCAAAAGCATTAATATTCTATTCACCCATCTCTTTCGAAGACCTTTGCTTGCAGAAAAGTGTGAGGGAAACCACTGCTTATCTGATTCTGATCTTTGTTTTTATCTATTTATTTGCATCCTGCCTTTTGTATTTTTACAAAAAGCTCGAGGTGGCAAATACTGTATATACAACAAGCCTTCCTCATAGATATAAACATATCTGAAATTGTTTTCTGAAGCATCTTTTCTGAAGAATATTGCATCCAGTTTTGGTCACCATGGTACAAAGAAGATGTAGAGCAGGGGTCTTCAAACTTGGCCCTTTTATGACTTGTGGACCTTAACTCCCAGAATTCCTCAGCCAGGCATGCCTGGCTGAGGAATTCTGGGAGTTGAAGTCCACAAGTCATAAAAGGGCCAAATTTGAAGACCCCTGATGTAGAGACTTCAGAAAGAGTGTAGAGAAGAGCAAGTCACTTTTTTCAGTGTTGTAAGTTTGAATTGCCAGTAATGGTTGTAAGTTGAGGACTACCTATAGTCCAGTGTTTTTCTATCTCAGGAAGTTTAAGATGGGTGGACTTGGACTCCCAGAATTCTCTCAGTCAACTTCAGAAACTTTAAGATGGGTGCACTTCAACTTCCAGAATTCCCCCAGTCAGCCTCAGGAAGTTTAAGATGGGTGGACTTCAACTCCCAGAATTCCTCCAGTCAGCCTCAGAAACTTTAAGATGGGTGCACTTCAACTCCCAGAATTCCCCCAGTCAGCCTCAGGAAGTTTAAGATGGGTGGACTTGGACTCCCAGAATTCTCTCAGTCAACCTCAGGTACTTTAAGATGAGTGGACTTCAACTCCCAGGATTCCTCCAGTCAGCCTCAGGTACTTTAAGATGGGTGCACTTCAACTCCCAGAATTCCCCCAGTCAGCCTCAGGAAGTTTAAGATGGGTGGACTTGGACTCCCAGAATTCTCTCAGTCAACCTCAGAAACTTTAAGATGGGTGGACTTTGTTATGTCCCGAGCCTTGCAAACGGCTCGGGCGTTTGCAGGCAGTCCCGGGCAGGTGCAAAGCTGCCCGGGACCAGACAGGCTGTCGCCAGCGCCGTGCGCATGCGCGGGTGCTGGCGCGGGAAAAGTAACCCATTTACCCGGGAGTTGCCTATATAAGAGGCTGCGAGGCGTTTGGGCGAGGCTGAAGCCATCTTCCTGTAAGCTGAACGCTGAATAAAGAAACTGAGAACTCCAGCTGCTTCTCGTGTCTGTTTTCCCGCCAAGGACGCAACACTGGCGACGAAGGTGGGATGCCTTGCACTACCTGGAAAGGAAGAAGTGTAAGCTTACCCAAGGAGTCCTGAGCGGCGGAAGAGGAACGGCGTCTACTCGGCAGCTGCCCGCCAATCCGGTGCGCATTCGGGGGTAGGCTGGCTGATAGACCCGTCTCCTGAAGATCCGAAGATGGCGAAAATCGGAAGGCTTTCGGAATTCGACGTCTCACATCTAGAGCGGTGGGAGTCCTACGTATCCAGAATGGAGAACTACTTCAAGGCAAACCAAGTGACGGAAGATAGCTTGAAGGCTGCCACCCTGCTTTGCGTTTGCGGCCAAGACGCCTTCAAAATCGCAGAAAACCTTGCAGCACCTGTCCCAGTAGAGTCTGTAAGCTACGCAGACCTGAAGAAGATGCTGAAGGAGCATTTCCATCCCAAGGTGTCCGTTATCTCATGGCGCCACACCTTCGAACAAAGGGATCAACGGTCCGGTGAGTCAGCCAAGGAATACATCGCAGCGTTACGGAAGGCCGCCAAGCCCTGCGAGTTCAAGGACCTCGAGGAACGACTGAGGGACCGATTCGTGTGCGGGTTAAGGCATCGAGAGCTACAACAGAGACTTTTCGCTAAGGAAGAATTATCCTTCCAAGACGCCTTAAGGGAAGTCACCGCAGAAGAAGCAGCAGGCGGCGCCGTCAAGAACATGCGGCCGATCAGAAGCAGTGCAGAGGGTGCGTCCGTGCACCAGGAAGACGTCCAACGAAACTCCGAGGAGGATCCGGACGAGGAAGTCGACCGTCTACACCCCGCGAAGGAAGAAAACCAGAAGGGAAGCTCTTCGGCTCCGCTCAAGTGCATCGGCTGTGGAGGTCGCCACAGGAGAACCGACTGCAAGTTCCGCTCCGCTACCTGCCGGGCATGCGGCAAACAAGGGCATTGCAGCTGTGTGTCTGGGCCGATGAAAGGCACAACCCCAAGAAGAACGCCTGAAGGGTACCAGATTCCCCAGCCAGAATAGGCTTTCTTACAGGCAAACCTGATTCGTCATGCCACGTCTGCGCCTTTTCACCCGTCCACCAACGGTATGGCTGAACGCATGGTGCGCATCGCAAAGGACGCCTTGAAGAGACTCACCTACGGGGACTGGCATCACAGATTGGCTGACTTTCTCCTTTCTTATCGCACCACACCGTCCACTTCTACAGGGAGAAGTCCAGCTGAACTTCGCTGGGGGCGCCAACTTACTACTAGACTTGACCGGTTGCATCCGGACAGACTGCCTTCATCTACCTCACATCCTAGGGCACCTAGACAACTACTTGTGGGTGCCCCGGTTTGGGCTCGCAATTACAGGCCTGGTCATACATGGGTCCCCGCTTCTATTTCCAGGGTCACAAGTCCTCTCTCCTACGAGGTAGCCCTGGACAACGGTCGTGTCCTGCGTCGGCACATCGACCAACTCCGCTCTAGGCGGGACTTTTCTGATGAGACTCCTGGGTCTTTTCCGGGGGGGAGGGGGACCCTTTGGAGCAAAGGGAAGGGCAAGAGCTACTGCCCATCTCCACTGAGGGAGCCACAAACGGCCCATCCCAAGATTCCGCAATTGCTCCGAAAAGGAAGTCATGGAGCGTACCCACACAATAGGCACTCACGCCTACTCCAGCCAGGGAGTCACCCCGGGGGCATACTCACTTTCCACACACATCACACAGCACTCCAGCAACGGAGGATACCCGGGGGCATCCCAACAAATCATTCCCTGCAAGAGAGCTGGCACACAATTCCCAAGGTTGGCCTGACCTTACCCCAAATCCTACAGGGGGTCAAACATACACAGAGCTAGTCGAGGAACCAAGTCCCGACTACAACACCTCTAGCACAAATCAGGGAACACCTGAGTTTTGGGAAAGTACAGAAACCCACACGAGCCCGAGCACAGAATGGGGTTCAGGGAATGGACAGCCTCCTGACAGGTCTTGGACTGACCTAGGAGGTTCTACAGAGACGCCCAGCAGTGGCTATCACTTCAAAGGGCCTGAGGGTCTACAGCTAGGTAGGACAACCAGGTCACAAAGCAACAGAAGCCCTGGCCTGATGAGCCCGGTGGGCAAGCAAGCAGGCCAGGCATCAGGGCACAGTCCTTGGAAGACACCAGGGCACAATAGAGAGAACAGGCTCACGCCTCCCTCCAGTCCGGGGACTTATGCCAGTAACCCAGAGCTAAGAAGGTCACAGAGAGCAAAGAAATCTCCTAAGTATCTAGAAGATTACATAACATTGCTGGCAAGGCAAAAGCCAGTAATCAGTGGGAGCACTGGGGAGCAAAATGTCATATAAAATAAAGGTTGTATGTTGGTAGTAGTTTTAGCCCGGGGGAAAGGGGTGTTATGTCCCGAGCCTTTGCAAACGGCTCGGGCGTTTGCAGGCAGTCCCGGGCAGGTGCAAAGCTGCCCGGGACCAGACAGGCTGTCGCCAGCACCGTGCGCATGCGCGGGTGCTGGCGCGGGAAAAGTAACCCATTTACCCGGGAGTTGCCTATATAAGAGGCTGCGAGGCGTTTGGGCGAGGCTGAAGCCATCTTCCTGTAAGCTGAACGCTGAATAAAAGAAACTGAGAACTCCAGCTGCTTCTCGTGTCTGTTTCCCGCCACGGACTCAACAGACTTTAACTCCCAGAATTCCTCCAGTCAGCCTCAGGTACTTTAAGATGGGTGGACTTCAACTCCCAGAATTCTTCCAGTCAGCCTCAGGAAGTTTAACATGGGTGGACTTCAACTCCCAGGATTTCTCCAGTCAGAGACTTTAAGAGGGGTGGACTTCACTTCCCAGAATTCCCCCAGCCAGCATGCTCGAGGGGGAATTCTGGGAATTGAGGTCCACCCCTCTTAAAGTCCCCAGGGTTGACAAACAGTGATCTAAGTCCAATGCTTTGGTCTTTTGCTAACTGTCTGGGAATCTGAATGTCTGCAGGCAGCATGAAAGCCTCCCTGTAGATGATTGCTGGAGGAGAACAGCAGAAGCAGCAACAATAGCCACACAATGTGAGGTTGATGCAAAATTCCAGGCAAGAAATTACTGCTTAGCAGAGAGGGCCAAAGTGTCGCTTTGCTGAAGCAAGATCTGGATTGCTTGTCACACCAAGCCATATCTTTCGAAAACAAATTGAGTCTACAGGGAGAAGCGATAATAGGATAAGATTCCCTCTCTCTCTCTCTCTCTCTCTCTCTCTCTCTCTCTCTCTTGTTTGGTGGGTTGTCGGTTGCTGCGATGTGAATGCGGGCTGCAAATAGGGCTCTGTCCTATCAGGCTGGGGATCACACGAGGTGAATAGCTGAGACTTCAGTGCACAAGAGACCAAAGCTTGCTAGGATATTATCTCCATCAGATTAGGCCACGGAAGGCGGAGAGGCGGGGAGAGAACCGAAAAGGGAATTGACAGCTGGGGAAAAAATAATAATTAAGACCTCAAGACTGGCAGGTGAACCAAGATCTTTTCGGGGGGAAGTGGCTGAGTCTGGAAAAAACAGGACTGCATGTTCAGAAAACGCCCAGGATCCAACCTGGGCTAGACCCGCCATCTTAATTCTACAGTCCTTGGCCTTTGTACAAGCCTTACAAAGGAACATTGCAAATTTTAATTTGCAACCCTTGCATATTAACGTTCTCAACTGGAATTGGGCATGTCTAGTTTAATGAAGAGAAAGACGAGGGGGGACATGATAGCAGTCTTCCAGTATCTCAGGGGCTGCCCCAAAGAAGAGGGAGTCAAGCTATTTTCCAAAGCCCCTGAAGGCAGGACAAGAAGTAACGGATTGAAACTGATCAAGGAGAGAAGCAACCTAGAACTAAGGAGAAACTTCCTGACAGTGAGAACCATTAACCAGTGGAACAACCTGCCTCCAGAAGCGGTGAATGCTCCAACACTGGAAGTTTTTAAGAAGAGACTGAACAGCCATTTGTCCGAAATGGTATAGGGTTTCCTGCCTGAGCAGGGGGTTGGACTAGATGACCTCCAAGGTCCCTTCCAACTTTATTATTATTAATTGTGGGTTGTCGTTAATTGGAGAACATCCAATTAACCTTCTCAATTGTGGTTGTAAGTCCTCAGCCACAACTGAGCCCCCAATTTCTAATGCTAAGTGAGACATTGGTATGGCGAGTGTTGCCCCATTTTACAACTTTGCTGGCCGCAGTTATTAAGTGAATCGCTGCAGTTACTAAGTTAGGAACATGGTTCTTAAGTGAATATGGTTTCCACCTGGATTTTGCTTTTCGGAAGGTCACAAAAGGGGATCACGTGATGCCGGGACACTGCAAACCGTCATAAATATGACCTGGTTGCCAAGTGTCCAAATTTTGATCACCTGACCTTGGGGATGCTGCAATGGACGTAAGTATGAAAAACCATCATAACTCACTAAGTGAACTGTTGTAAGTTGAGGATTTCCTATAATCCTACAAGCATTCATTTAGTGACTATTCAAAGTTACAACAGAACTGAAAAAAAATCACATTAATGACAGTTACAGCCTCCTCATGGCCACGGGATCAAAATTCGGACACTTGGCAACTTGCTCGTATTATTATTATTATTATTATTATTATTATTATTATTATTATTATTATTATTACAAACAACAACAACAATAATAATAATAATAATAATTTACCTGTAAGCAAGAACTGGTGGGATCATAAAATAGGGTAAGTCGTAGAAAATGATAAAGTTAAACTGCTCTGGGACTTCAGAACTCAAACAGACAAGCACCTGCAACATAACACCCCAGACTTAACAATTGTTGATAAGAAAGACAAAAAAGTCTGGATAGTGGACTTGGCAGTGCCTGGAGATGGCAGAATAGACGAGAAACAACTGAAGAATATCACAAAATACAAAGACCTACAAATAGAAATAGAAAGACTGTGGCGCTTTGGGTGCAATCCCAAAACAACTGGAGCACCACTTGAACACCATTGGCATTGACAAATTCGCTATTAGTCAATTGCAAAAGGCGGCCTTACTAGGAACTGCTTCCATCTTGCAACGATATCTGTAATACCATCAAACATCCACATCTGCCTATCCCAGGTCCTGGGTAAGGACTCGATAGTTAGAGAAAATGCCAAATCCAGTCTGAACATCTGGCTGACTTTGCGATGATCAATAATAATAATGTTAAGACCTTGGAAGTCATCTAGTCCAACCCCCTGCTCAGGCAAGACACCCTATACCATTTCAGACAAATGTCTGAGATGGTATAGGTTCTCCTGCTTCAGCAGGGGGCAGGACTAGAAGACCTCCAAGGTACCTTCCATTCCTTATTCTATTCTATTCTATTCTATTCTATTCTATTCTATTCTATTCTATTCTATTCTATTCCATTCACAATGGTTTCACTGAAAAATCAGCACTGACTTCCGTTTTTTGGCAAAGCCGTGTGTATAACAACAACAACAAAAAGGGTTCTCTTAATAACCAGGGTGTTCTCTTAATGACCGCAATGATTTATCCAACAAGACTGCTGCTGCAAAAAAAGATTGTAAACTTTAGCTGGTCATGTGACTGACTCATTTTATGACCATCACAAGTTACGACCGGTTGTAACTCGAGGATCACCTGTAATCAGTACAGTCAACCGCAAGGGCTCCTTTGCTTGAGCAAGTATTCAAATGTAGCATCTCTTCAAAACTGTTTTGCAAATCTAAAAGTGAAGGGAACACAGCAAGCATCGAACAGGAGCAAAAGTAAAGTCTTAAAATTTTTGCTCTCAGGAATCCCTCCCACTTTTTAAAAAAATCATGGGATCCCCCAAAAGAGCTTTTGTCTGCACCTGTAAGGTCTATGGACATTGACCACCTTAAAAACAAAATTCAACGCATTGGATGAATGTGTAGAATAGTTCTCCCATCATGTAAAAAATAACAATATCCAACACAGTAGGTATGAACACCAGTAAAGTCTTTTTCATGAAAACGCTCTTTTTTTAAAAAAAAAAGAAGAAGAAGAAGAAGAAGTAGAAAAAGAAATAGAGAGAGAAGAGTGACATTTGTTTGCAAATATCTCCCATCTCTAGCAAATAACTTGGATTTAATTCCAGAGCCCTGGGACAGATGAACCTCTTACTGTGACTGTGTGTTGTGCAAACACACAGCCAATAGAGTAGAGGCCAAGACACAATCTATGGTCGTCATGGGGCAAATAGATAGCAACCACAACTCCAGTTGAGCAGAACCACTTACATTTTTATTTTATTGAATATAACACACCAGAGCTTTGCTAAAAACTTTGTCGCTGAGGAGAAGGAAGAAGAGGAGGAGAAGGAGAAGGAGAAGGAGAAGGAGAAGAAGAAGAAGAAGAAGAAGAAGAAGAAGAAGAAGAAGAAGAAGAAGAAGAAGAAGAAGAAGAAGAAGAAGAAGAAGAAGAAGAAGACTGGAGCTCTCCATGATGCTGAAAGAATGTAGTTGCCTACTCTAAAGTTAAACTATACAGGAAATCCTCAACTTACAACCATTGGTTTCATAACCAGTTACAACAGCACTGAAAAAGCGACACATGACTGGTTTTCAGACCTACAGCCATTGCAGCATCTCCATAGTCACGTGATCAAAATTTGGGCGCTTGGCAACTGCCATGTATTTATGACAGTTGCGCTGTCCTGGGGTCATGTGATCGTCTTTTGCAACCTTCCCAGCTGGCTTCTGATGAGCAAAACTCAATGCAGGATGCAGGATTCACTTAATGATGGACTGATTCTCTTAACAGCCACAGTGATTCGCTTAACAACTGTGACAAACCAGGTCATAAAATGGGACTAAACCCACTTAATAACCACCTTGCTTAGTGGCAGAAAGTTATGGGTGCTGGCTTGACAAAACTGGGGAGCAGAGAAGATCACTAGGGCAGGGGTCTTCAAACCTGGCCCTTTTATGACTTGTGGATTTCAACTCCCAGAATTCCTCAGCCAGCCTCCATTTTGTTTGTTAGATTTAAGACAGAGGTCTTCAAACTTGGCCCTTTTATGACTTGTGGACTTCAACTCCCAGAATTCCTCAACCAGCCTCCATTTTGTTTGTTAGATTTAAGACAGAGGTCTTCAAACTTGGCCCTTTTATGACTTTGGACTTCAACTCCCAGAATTCCTCCGCCAGCCTCCATTTTGTTTGTTAGATTTAAGACAAGGGTCTTCAAACCTGGCCCTTTTATGTGGACTTCAACTCCCAGAATTCCTCAGCCAGCCTCCATTTTGTTTGTTAAATTTAAGTCAGGGCTCTTCAAACGTGGCCCTTTTATGACTTGTGGACTTCAACTCCCAGAATTCCTCCGCCAGCCTCCATTTTGTTTGTTAGATTTAAGACAAGGGTCTTCAACCTTTTGTGGACTTCAACTCCCAGAATTCCTCAGCCAGGCACGCTGGCTGAGGAATTCTGGGAGTTGAAGTCCACAAGTCATAAAAGGGCCACGTTTGAAGACCCTTGCACTAGCCTAGGGGAGTTGGGAAAGAGATGGCAAAACAAGGAAGGCAAGGCCTGTAGCTTTTTGCTACATTTTGGCACGGCCCTCCTGCAATTTAATCTCTCCCATCAGAACTGGGGCCTGGCTTCTAGGCAGCAAATGTCTTTCCTTTCAAAGGCAGGAGAAAATATTGCTGTTTTCTGCTACAGAAATCTGTGCAGAGTTGCAATCTGGCTGCCGTCCAGCATCTCTGTCATTCCTGCCTCCACCACACGTAAGAATAAATGGCTTTCTTGCATCTAGAAGGATCCAAATGGTGCAGGACAGACATTTTTTAAATTACAAGGCGTGAGGGATTGGGGACAGCAGCATCTGCTCCCTTAGTGGGGGGGGGAGGAGGAGGAGGAGGAGAAGGAGGAGGATGAGGAAATCTCTGTTGTTGCCTAAAGAGCCTAAAATTTACAGACCCAACACATCTTGGACATAAACTGTTTCAACTCCTTCCCTCAGGACACAGCTCTAGAGCATTGCCTTACAAAAAAACTAGACACAAAGAGAGGTTTTTTTTTTTTTTTTTCCCATGCCATTACTCTGCTAAACACCTAATTCCCACGTCACTGTCTTATTCCTAAGGATATTTAGCCATGTAATGGAGCTGTTTTGCTATTCTCATTTTTCCTATTACCTTGGTATCTTATGATTATACCACTTTGTTGTTTGTATGTACACTGAGAGCGTATGCATCGGAGACAAATTCGTTGGGCGGCCAATCACATCTGGCCAATAAAAAACTATTCTATTCTATTCTATTCTATTCTATTCTATTCTATTCTATTCTATTCTATTCTGTATTCCCTATCCTATCCTATCCTATCCTATCCTATCCTATCCTATCCTATCCTATCCTTATTTTGTTCTGTCCTGTCCTGTTTTGTCCTGTCCTATTCTTATTCTATCCCAATTCTATTCTATTCTATTCTATTCTATTCTATTCTATTCTATTCTATTCTATTCTATTCTATTCTATTCCTATTCCTATTCTATTCTGTATTCCCTATCCTATCCTATCCTTATTTTGTTCTGTCCTGTCCTGTTTTGTCCTGTCCTATTCTTATTCTATCCCTATTCTATTCTATTCTATTCTATTCTATTCTGTATTCCCTATCCTATCCTATCCTATCCTATCCTTATTTTGTTCTGTCCTGTCCTGTTTTGTCCTTTCCTATTCTTATTCTATCCCAATTCTATCCCAATTCTATCCTATCCTATCCTATCCTATTCTATTCTATTCTATTCTATTCTATTCTATTCTATTCTATTCTATTCTATTCTATTCTATTCTATTCTGTATTCCCTATCCTATCCTATCCTATCCTATTCTTATTTTGTTCTGTCCTGTCCTGTTTTGTCCTGTCCTATTCTTATTCTATCCCTATTCTATTCTATTCTATTCTATTCTATTCTATTCTGTATTCCCTATCCTATCTTATCCTATCCTATCCTATCCTATCCTATCCTATCCTATCCTATCCTTATTTTGTTCTGTCCTGTCCTGTTTTGTCCTGTCCTGTCCTATTCTTATTCTATTCTATTCTATTCTGTTCTGTTTTCTATTTTATTCTATATTCTATTCTATTTTCTATTTTATTCTATATTCTATTCTATTCTATTCTATTCTATTCCATTCTATTCTATTCTATTCTATTCTACTCTACTCTACTCTACTCTACTCTACTCCATTCCATTCCATTCCATTCCATTCTATTCTATTCTATTCTATAATTCACAGCTTCTGACAAGCAAAGTCAATGGGGGAAGCTGGCTGTACATAACGACCATGTGCTTCACTTAACAACTGCCGCAAAAAGGGTCATAAAGACAAAAAGCTACTCACTTAACAGCCATGTCACTTAATGACAGACGTTCCGGTCCCAGTTGGATGGAATGGACAGAATCAATTGATGGAAACTAATCAAGAAGAGACCCAACCTAGAACTAAGGACTAATTTCCCCGACAGTGAGGACAATTAACCAGTGGAACGGCTTGGCTCCAGAAGTTGCGGACGCTCCATCACTGGAGGTTTTCAAGGGAGACTGGACAGCCATTTGTCTGAAATGGTGTAGGTTTTCCTGCCTGAGCAGGGGGTTGGACTAGATGACCTCCAAGGTCCCTTCCAATTCTGTTAAGATGAGAAAAAGGAAAAAGATGAAAAAGGGGAAAAAGAGAACTAGAAGAAGAGGGAAAGGAGGAGGGGGAGGAAAAAGACAACGAGAAAAGAGGAAGAAGAAAAAAGGAGGAGGAGAAGGAGAGGGAAAAAATGAAGAAGAAACAGAGGAAAGGAAGGAAAAGAACTGTGGAACTGAATCCCTCCATCCTACAGTAGGGGAAAAAGTGCATTTCTTTCAGACTCCCGAGTCTTCCTCGTGCAGATGTTTCTATTGGCTTTCCAATTTGGGGGCAAGCTGGAAAGCAGTCCTTCAAATTTCTCTCCTCCCCATTTTTTTTTGGTGCCTCTGCCCAAGGCCGGCTCTGCTAGGCACCTCTGCCAAGTAGCCCTCCGGTGCCAGCTCTTTATCCGCTCTCTGCACGTGGCAGCTCTGGATTAGCAGCCATGTTGCCTCTGCGCCCAGAATCCCCCCTGGGGGGAGGTGGGAAGAAGCGGGGAGAGGGAGGCTGGCGCTCTTGGCTGCTGGATTTGGACACTGCGCCGTTGCGGAGGAGGAAACCGAGTGGAAAGAGAAGCAGATTGCACCCCCAAAAGACCTGAAATGCCATTGAGGAACAGAGCTAACTGCTGAATACAGAATGCAGGAAGAAAAAAGAAAGAGTGGGAAGGGACCTTGGAGGTCTTCTAGTCCAACCCCCTGCTAGAGTTACCATTTCAGAGAAATGAATGTCCATTCTCTTCTAAAAAAAAAAAAAAAAAGCTCCAAAGTTGGAGCAGCCACAACTTCTGGAGGCAAGCTGTTCCACCGACTGATTGTTCTCGTTTATTTATTTATTTATGAGACTTATATACCACTTTAAGTGCAAGCACTCTCTAAGCGGTCTACACTAGTAAGCAATGTATATATATATTTACATTGCCCCCAACAATCTGGGTCCTCATTTTACCTACCCCGGAAGGATGGAAGGCTGAGTCAACCTTGAGCCGGTGAGATTTGAACCGCTGACCTGCTGAACACAGTCAGCTAAAGTGGCCTGCAGTACTGCACTCTAACTGCTGCGCCACCTCGGCTCTTCGTTGTCAGGAAGTAACACACATCTGGAGGGGACCAAGCCACGGAAAGTTTAAGGCTTCCATTGCAGAAGAACAGAATGACAGAGTTGGAAGGCACCTTGGAGGTCATCTAGTCCAACCCCCTGCTCAGGCAGGAAATCCTATATACCATTTCGGACAAATGGTTGTCCAATCTTTTCTTTAAAGCCTCCAATGTTGGAGGACCCACAACTTCTAAAGGCAAGCTGTTCCACTAGTTAAGTGTTCTCAGAATAACAGACTTGGAAGGGACCTTGGAGGTCTTCTAGTCCAACCCCCTGCTCAGGCAGAAAGCCATATACGATTTCAGATAAATGATTGTCCAATCCTTAAAAACCTCCAGGGTTGGAGCACCCACGACTACTGGAGGCAGGTTGTTCCACTGATTAATTGTCTTCACTGTCAGGAAGTTTCTCCTTAGTTCCAGGTTGGTTCTCTCCTTGATTAGTTTCCATCCATTGCTTCTTCTTGTCCTGCCTTCAGGGGCTTTGGAGAAGTGCTTGACTCCCTCTTCTTTGGGGCAGCCCCTGAGATATTGGAACACTGCTATCATGTCCCCCCTCGTCCTTCTCTTCATTATTTATCTCATTCGTTCTTCATATGTTTCAGCCTCCAGGCTCCTCCTCATCTTTATGACTCTTTGGTTCCTTGACACAGCTGTTTCTCCATCTAGTCCAGTGGTTCTCATCTCAACCTGTGGGTCAGGACCCCATTTGGAGTCGAACGACCATTTCACGGGGGTCGCCAACAACGCAGTCCGCCATTTTTTCCCCCTTTTCCTTAGCTGTGCTACTCCCTTTTATTCTATTGGCTTTTGAAAGCCAATAGAATAGACTCCCTTGAATAGAGCCTAATTCTATTGGCTTTCAAAAGCCAATAGGAATTGTCCAGGCTGTCTCTGCCCTGCTGTGCCCACCAAAAGTCCCATTCTGCAAACGGTGCTGCACCAGTTGAGTAGTCCTCGACTTGCGACCAGTTGAGTAGTCCTCGATTGGGGGTCGCCGCATTAAAAAGGTTGAGAACCACTGGTCTAGCCAAACAGTTTACACCTGTCAACCTGGCAAGTCAAAAAAAAAAAAAAAAGTCAACATGGCAGCGATCAAAGCTTCCCCCTCTTTTTTATGGGTGTTCCCTCTGCAACCCAGGATCAAAGTAGGTGGAGCTTCATCGGCAAGGTGAGCATTTTTTGACTTTTTGGACCCCGCCTGCAGAGGGCCCGCCCCCTGATCCATCCATCCGAGGCATCATCGGATGGTGCAAAGGCAGCTTTTCCAAGAGGTCGTCATTTCTTTGGTTTGAGTTAAATCACTGGGAGTCAGAGTGACCCACTGATAGGGATTTGTTTTCTGCTTCTCTGGGCTTTGCAAGTGTGACTTCCTACTGGGGGCTGCCTGCTCTTTTGCGGAGATGTTGTGCCTGAGAGAACAAAGGAATAGGAAGGATAACTGTGCAGTTTCTAGACTTCCAGCCCCAAGGCAGCAAGGCTTCCACCCTCCATCCCTCCTTCATTTCTTTCTCCCTCTCTTCCTCATCAACTATCTTCCTTCCTTTCTTCCTTCCTTCCCCATCAACTATCTTCCTTCCTTTCTTCCATCTTTCCTTTCCCCCTTCCTTCCTCCCTCCCTCCCCCATCAAATACCTTCCTTCCTTCTTTCCTTCCTTCCCCTTAACTATCTTCCTCCCTTTCTCCATCTCTCCCTCCCTCCTTCCCACCCTCCCTTCCCCATCAAAAACCTTCCTTCCTTCCTTCCCCATCAAATAGAATAGAATAGAATAATAACTTCCTTTCTTCCTTCCTTCCTTCCTTCCTTCCTTCCTTCCTTCCCTCTTTCCTTCCTTCCCCATCAAATAGAATAGAATAGAATAACTTCCTTCCTTCCTTTCCTCCTTCCTTCCTTCCTTCCTTCCTTCCTTCCTTCCTTCCTTCCTTCCCTCTTTCCTTCCTTCCTTCCCCATCAAATAGAATAGAATAGAATAACTTCCTTCCTTTCCTCTTTCCTTCCTTCCTTCCTTCCTTCCTTCCTTCCCCATCAAATAGAATAGAATAATAACTTTATTGTCACTTTGAATGTACCGTAATCAGCATACATTAACATGAAATTTCATTGCATACAGCTCTCCAAGGCTCACCACCTCCGGTATACACACATAAATATCTTCCTTCCTTTCTCCCACTTCTTCCTCCCTCCTCTCTCTCTTTCAATCTTTCTCTCTCTCCTTTATTTTTATTCTTTCCTATCCCTTTGTTCAATTTGAATGCCAGAGACGAAAGAAACTGGAAAAGAGATGGAGAATCCTCCTATGTTCTTTTTCTTTCTTTCTTTCTTTCTTTCTTTCTTTCTTTCTTTCTTTCTTTCTTTTTTCTTTCTTTCTTTCTCCCTCTCTCTCTCTCTCCCCCTCTTTCTTTCTTTCTTTCTTTCTTTTTTTCTGTCATGGTTCCGACAGATGAAACTCTTCAAAAGAACTTTGAGGCATTGTTTACCTTAAAGAATCTTTTATTCAAGTAGCATAACATTGGCACTGCATAATTGAAGCCAAAAATGAATTTGCCTCCCCTGGGCACATAGTATCAAAGCACAATTCCCTCCTCCAATTAACAGTCATAAATCATATTCCCCAATTGAAGCTTGGGCTTCCTCTCCAGCTTTCCAGCCGCCAATTCTTTATCAGCTCTGGGCTCAATAACCTTGATTCTCACGCTAAGTTTAGTGTTGTTATGTCTAGCTAGCTAGATTTTCATTCACATCCCCCCCTCCCAGCATCATCTAAATCTAAAAGCGAAAGGGAAAAAGATGGCTACATTTCCCTCTGTTGTCAATACAGAACATCCGATGTTAGCAGCATTGACACTTTCTTTCTTCACTTTTCTTTCTTTGTGGCTTTCCCTTTTTTTTTTTTGCATTATTCTTGCAGTTTTGCTTATTTTTATAGCCTTTTATTTATGACGGCCACGTTTTGGATGGTACCATGGATGTTTTAATGCCAATGTTTATGCTATATAAGCCAAGGAGAGTTGCTTTTGAATTGTGGAGTGTGAGAAGTGTGTTGAGGGAGTAAATAAAGAAGTGCCTAAGAAGGCTGTCAGTGGGGCATCTTTCCCAAGGAAGGGGCTCTGAGTGGAAGCCCTTGAAAGAGGTGATGTGTAGTACCAGAGGGAGGGGGGAATCCAGACCCCCCCTCCCGTCTTTCATGCCCTGTGAACCTCATTTCCTCTCGCGCAACAGGCAGTGACAATAATTACCACTGCAGGGAACTGCCTGCTATTATTTTGCATTGTGTCAGGTTTAATGCAATTGTCACAGTCTAGAAATGAATTTTTCTTCCCTTCCTCCCTCCCTCTCTCCCTCCCTCCCTCCCTCCCTTCCTTCCTTCCTTCCTTCCTTCCTTCCTTCCTCCCATGCATCCATTCATCCTTCCTCCCCTCCCCTCTCTTCCCCATCCCTCTCCTAATTTCTTCTTTCTTCTCTCTCTTCCTCTCTTCTTTCATCCTTCCATTCTTCTTTCCTTTCTCCCTCCCCTCCCTTCCCCTTTCTTCCTTTCGTCCTTTCTTCCTCCCTCCCTCATTTCCCCTTCCCCTTCCTCCCTCCCTTTTCCTTTCTTCCTTTCTTCCTCCCTCGCTCTTCCTCTTCTTCTCTCCTTCCTTCCTTCCTTCCTTCCTTTCCTCTTTTCCTTTTTTCCTCTCTCCCTCCCTCATTTCCCCTTCCTCTTCCTCTCTCCCTTTCCCTTTCTTCCTTCCTTTCTTCGTCCCTCCCTCCTTTCCCCTTCTTCTCTCCTTCCTTCCTTCCTTCCTTCCTTCCTTCCTTCCTTCCTTCCTTCCTTCCTTCCTGCCCAAACTGCAACCCAAAACCCACTTATGTATCGTCGGGTGCTGGGTGGGTATGGCCTATTGGGTGGGCGTGGCTGCAGTGGTAAAGGCAGACTGGGTGGGACTAAAAAAATTCAATCAATCAATTCCAACTTTGCGAGATCTTCCCCCCCCCCCGCAAGAAGTTGAAATTGATTGATTGATTGAACCTTTTTTTTGTTGTTGCACGCGGTGGCAGAGGCCTAAAGCGAAAAAGTTTTATAAAACCCAGCTGAAGGCCTAGGACTGGGGCGATAGTGCACATGCCCACAGAGAGGGCTCCACGTGCCACCTGTGGCACGCGTGCCATACGTTCGCCACCACGGCCTTACCCCTTCCCTTCCCCTTCCTACCTTCCTTCTCCTTCCTTCCTTTCTTTCTCTCTTCCTCCCTCTCTCCTTTCGCCTTCCCTTCCCTCCTCTCCCTCTTTCCTTCCTTCTCTTAGAGAGGGTAAAAAAGTCATGGCAGCCCTGATCCTACTACTGAAGCTCTGCCTCTTTTAAGATCACCCGGTCCATGTCTTGGCTCTCCCCGGCCCCCTTCCTCAGTTTGCCCAGGGCTGTGCATGTTGTGAAAAAGATTTAGAAGTCCAGCCCTGCCCTGCCCTGCCCTGCCCTGCCCTTCGTGAAAGCTGACAAATTTTATCAGAGCTGAAATACAGTATCTCCACTCTTAGCTTCGCATTAAGAGTGGGTTCTTTAAGACAAACACATCATCTTCCCCCCCCCCAGAAGCTTGAAAACATCCAGAATGCTTTTTTTGAACAGCAGAGACAAACAAACAGTCATATTATTTATGAGGCTGCCTGAACAGAATTGCAATCTAACCCCAATCAAAACTAACAAGCACAAACTAACAACAGCCAAAGCAATCAAGACAACATACACTGTGATATATTGACAGTCACTGTAAAAACAACACACATCCACCTGTAAACGCCTAACCCTATAACCTGGACACTTCTCCCATTTCGTGGTTGACCCACGAAACAAACTTACCAGCTTAACTTGGTTCTCTGCAAGATAAGGCCTGTAATAAAGGATGGCACTAACACAGACACCAGTGTGGCCTATTTAGAGGTTGGCCTACAAACCAGTGAGTTCCAGTCCTGCCTTAGGTATGAAAGCTGGTTGGGTGACTTTGGGCCAATCACCAGGAGATGGTGAGTTCTAGTTCCCCCAGAGACCTGAAAGCCCACTGGGTGACTTTGGGCCAATCCCCAGGAGATGGTGAGTTCTAGTCCCGCCTTAGATAAAAAAAGCCAGCTGGATGACTTTGGGCCAATCCTCAGGAGATGGTGAGTTCTAGTCCCACCTTAGGCATGAGAGCCGGTTGGGTGACTTTGGGCCAATCCCTAGGAGATGGTGAGTTCTAGTCCCGCCTTAGGCATGAAAGCCGGTTGGGTGACTTTGGGCCAATCCCTAGGAGATGGTGAGTTCTAGTCCCGCCTTAGGCATGAGAGCCAGTTGGGTGACTTTGGGCCAATCCCCAGGAGATGGTGAGTTCTAGTCCCGTCTTAGGCAAGAGAGCCAGCTGGGTGACTTTGGGCCAATCAGCAGGAGATGGTGAGTTCTAGTCCCGCCTTAGGCATGAAAGCCGGTTGGGTGACTTTGGGCCAATCCTCAGGAGACTGGAAGTTCTAGTCCCGCCTTAGGCATGAGAGCCAGTTGGGTGACTTTGGGCCAATCCCCAGGAGATGGTGAGTTCTAGTCCCGTCTTAGGCAAGAGAGCCAGTTGGGTGACTTTGGGCCAATCCCCAGGAGATGGTGAGTTCTAGTCCCGCCTTAGGCATGAAGGCCGGCTGGATGACTTTGGGGCAGTCCATGTCTCTCAGTCCAATCCACCTCACAGGGTTGTTGTGGGAAAAAAGAGGAAGGAGTAGGATGTAGATTCTCTAGCCAGAGTTATATATAAAGTAACAAAGGCAGGATAAAAAAAACCAAATAAATATACCAACAAACAATAACAGTGGTTCAAAGGAAGAGAAAGGGGAGCAAGAGTTTGCATGGTAACAGCGGTGGGATTGGCAGGTAGGGAATGAGAAGAAAGAAGGCCTTCCACACCAGTGCCCAATAAAATCAGACATAAGGAGCAACAAGATTAAAGGAATCTGGGTTATGTCCTAGCCCCTCCCGCTAAAAAAAACCCCTGGAAGTTACAAGTAGGCCTCAACCACAACTGAGCCCAAATTTTTTATTGCTAAGTTGTTAAGTGAGTGATGGAAGAACTATACAAGATGGAGTTGTATGAAGCTACAGGACAAGATATTTCTCTCTCTCTCTCTCTCTCTCTCTCACTCTCTCTCTCTCTCTCTCTCTCTCTCTCTCTCTCTCTCTCTCTCTTCCTCTCCTTCTCCCCCCCTCTCTCTCCCTCCTTCTCTCTCTTTCTCTCTCTCCTCTCTTTCTCTCTCCTTCCACCCACCCACCCACCCATTAATCAGTGGAAAGGCCTGCCTCCAGAAGTTGTGGGTGCTCCATCACTGGAGGTTTTTAAGAAGAGACTAGACAGCTACTTGACCTCCAAGGTCCCTTTCCAACTCTGTTATTCTGTATCTATTTATCCATCTATATCATCTACCCATGTCTTTCTGTCTATCTATCCAGTAACTCTCAACCATGGCAACTTTAAGACATGTGGACTTCAACTTCTAAACACTATATCTACAGTGTCTGTCTGTCTGTCTATCTATCTATCTCAACAGTGTATATATCATCCATCCATCCATCTCTACAGTTATCTATCTATCTATCTATCTATCTATCTATCTATCTATCTATCTATCTATCTATCTATCTGTACAGTATCTATCATCCATCCATCCATCACTACAGTTATCTCTCTCTCCCTGTCTGTCTCTGTCTGTCTGTCTCTCTACCTACCTACCTACCTACCTACCTACCTACCTACCTATCTATCTATCTATCTATCTATCTATCTATCTATCTATCTATCTCTATATCTATCTGTACAGTATCTATCATCCATCCATCCATCACTACAGTTACCTCTCTCTCCATCTCTGTGTCTGTCTGTCTCTATCTATCTATCTACCTATCTACCTATCTATCTATCTATCTATCTATCTATCTATCTATCTATCTATCTATCTATCTATCTCTCTCTATCTATCTGTAGTTATCTCTCCCTCCCTCCCTCCACTGTCTATTTGTATCTATCTATCTATCTATCTATCTATCTATCTATCTATCTATCTATCCCTACAATTATATCTATCTATCTATCTATCTATCTATCTATCCATCCATATCTACCTCTCCCTCTTTCTCTCTCCCATCTATTATTTATCTATCATCCATCCATCCGTCCATCTATTCCTCCATCTCTATCAATCTATCTCTATAGTATTTCTCTGTCTGTCTCTGTCTCTCCACATCAGTCTATTTATTTATCTATCTACCTTCATGCCAGTCTTAACTACTAGCATGGTATTTTGCTGTATCTAATAGTAGGACTGGTCTTGCATGTTTCACTGGCCGCAATGTTATTTTTTTATTTAGACATTTCTAGGTGCTGGCCCATGTTTCCAACCAATACTACTTTGCAGAAGTGCAAACAACATTTTGATAATTGTCCAGAATTCACAAAACTCCCCAAGGAGGTGTATTTCAACCCAATACCCTATGACTGTATAACTTAATTAATTAATTAAATTCTATAATTTTAAAAAAAGACCTTTCTGTTTCAGACTTTTAATATATGTTTATTTGAAGCTGGGCAGCTTTCAGACATATGGACATATGGAATTCCTCAGCCAGAAAATCCACCCATCTGGAATTAGCCAAGTTTAGGAAAAATTGATTTAAGTGCTAATTGATTGTAATCATATTGTTTGGGTTTCTGTTTTAATTATTTTGGTTTTAGTGTCATATTATGGATTTTTAAAAATGCAAGTGTGGCATTTTCTTTGTTCCAGCTTTTTTCAAGTACGTGAAGCACTCTTGAGCATCACACATTCTCTAAATCTTGTCAGGGAATTGCACAGCAGGTGTCCAAATGAAGTCAGACACGCTGACACGAACTTGTAGTTTTATATAAATAAATATATTCTACATCTATATTTACAGCAAACAAGGTAGTGAGGCAAACAGGAACGTTGTGAGGTAAATCTCAGAGCATACAGGGCACGCAGAAGAAAAATGGCGGGAAAAAAGGGAAATGCCCCCTCCGCACCCACAGCAACCAATCACAGCGCAAATTGCCTCACACAGAAGCCAGAACTCTTCAACCAATAAGCTACAGCCGTGTGTTCTGGTTCATTGCATAACCCTTCACTGCTCCAGCTGTTAAATCTAAATATCTTAACAAATCTATCAAAAATCCATCAATCGATCAATCAATCATTCAATCAGGATTTTAATTACACTCAATGTGTAAAATATGTGAGAATTGCCCAGCATTAATAATAATAATAATAAAGTTGGAAGGGATCTTGGAGGTCATCTAGTCCAACTCCCAGCTCAGGCAGGAAACCCTATACCATTTCGGACAAATGGCTGTCCAGTCTCTTCTTAAAAATTGTTCTTATCATTCCCAGGAAATACACTTGGTAAAGCAGAACTAAGTCCAGATAGTCCTTGACTTACAACAGCCCATTTAGTGACCATTCAAAGTTACGACGGCAAGTGATTTAGGACCATTTTTCCCAGTTACAACCTTGGTAGCATCCCTACGATCATGTGATCAACATTCAGATGCTTGGCCATTGGTTCATACTTATGACCATTGTCATGTTATCCCAAGGTCATGTTGTCACCTTTTGCAACCTTCTGATAAGGAAAGTCAATGAGGAAGCCTGATTCACTTAATAACCGGGTGACTAACCTATCCATTGCACTGATTCACTTAACACCTGTGGCAAGAAAGGTCACAAAATGGGGCAAAACTCACTTAACAAATTTTTCACTTAACCACAGAAATTTTGGGCTCAATTGTGATCATAAGTCGAGAACAACCTGTACTCTAATAAATAATTAATACTTAATAAATAGAGTACAGGTAATCCTCAACTTACAACAGTGCATTTGGTGACTGTTCACAGAGATACAACAGCATTGAAAAAAATGACTTACGATCGTTTTTCACACTTACAACCATTGCAAGCATCCCCAGGGTCACATGCTGGACTAGAAGACCCCCCAGGTCCCTTCCATATTCTATTCTATTCTATTCTATTCTATTCTATTCTATTCTATTCTATTCTATTCTATTCTATTCCACTCCACTCCACTCCACTCCACTCCACTCCACTCCATTCCATTCCATTCCATTCCATTCTATTCTATTCTATTCTATTCTATTCTATTCTATTCTATTCTATTCTATTCTATTCTATTCTATTCTTCTCCAAGCCATCTGAGGGCAGGATAAGAAGTAACAGGTGGAAGATTATGAAAGAGAATTCCAACCCAACACTAAGGTGAAATTTCCCGACAGTTAACAATTAATCAGTGGAACAACCTGCCTCCAGAAGGTGTGGGTGCTCCATCACTGGGTTTTTTAAAGAAGAGATTGGACAGCCATTTTCTGGGATGGTATACCATTCTAGACAAATTGTTGTCCATCTCTTCTTAAAAATCTCCCATGTTGGAGGCAGGTTGTTCCACTGATTAATTGTTCTCACTGTCAGGAAGTTTCTCCTTAGTTCTAGGTTGCTTCTTTCCTTGGTTAGTTTCCATCCGTTGCTTCTTGTCCTGCCTTCAGGCGCCTTGGAGAATAGGTTGACCCCCTCTTCTTTGGGGCAGTCCCACAAATACTAGGTTATGGCTATCGTGTACCCGAGGTCCTTCTTTTCTTTAGACTGGCCATTCCCAAATCCTGCAACCATTCTTCATATGTTTTAATCTCCAGGCCTTTAATAATCTCCTCTGTATTTTTAAAATCTCAATATCTTTTTTATATCATGGCAACCAAAACTGGATGCAGTATTCCAAGTGTGGCCTTACCAAGGCCTTATAAAGCAGTACTAATACTTCATGTGATCTTGATTCTATTTCTCTGCTAATGCAGCCTAGAACTGTGTTGGCTTTTTTGGCAGTTGCCACACACTGCTGGCTGATATTTAACTGACTGTCACTAGGACTCCAAGATCCCTCTTGCAGTTGCTACTATCACCTATCCTATATATGTGTATTTGGTTTTTCTTGCCTAAGTGGAGACTCATTATCCATACAGATGTTTCTTAGATGAAAGGAGATTGGTTGAGTGAAGACATGAGGTCACAAAGGCCAATGGACACAAATGTCCTGGGAAAGTTGGCTTGCCAACTTTGAGAGAAAGCTCAGAAGTTTCCAAGAAAGATCTATCAACACCATCCAGGTTCCCATGACTAGATCTGGTTTCAAGCCGTGGGTATTCGACTTAGCCACCAACATTCTAGTTTCATGGATGTTCTAAGGCCTACCAAGTTGATGCTCCAACAAAAGGCCTTTGAAGACCTTTAGAAGAGACCAGTCCTTGATTATAGCTAGAATGTCTTCTATTTTCCCAGCGTTTGTACGTGTGATTATGGCGATCCTTCTTCATCTAACTAACAATGAAGCCTTGATCCGGGCCGTGTACAACCATAACAGCATCAGCCAAGACTTTGAAGCTTTGAATTCTGACTTTGGCCCAGTGCTCCACAGTGAAGGTCTTCTGGGTTACCTCGTCGAAGCCAAGCCAGCCAACGCTTGCCAACCGATCAAAGCACCGCCTCTAAGCAACAGTTCTTCGGTGGCCTACGTGGCTCTCATCCAGAGAAATGATTGTTCCTTCACCGCCAAGGTTCTCCATGCCCAGCAAGCTGGCTACCAGGCTGCCATCATCCACAATGTCAACTCCCAAGCCCTGGTCACCATGTTGGGAAAGGAGGACCTGAACCATCAAGTCAACATCCCGTCCATGTTCATCAGTGAACTGGCCTCCACCCAGCTCAAGAGGATCTTCCATTACGACCGGACGGCCTACGTCATCCTGATCCCAGAGTGCCACTGGCTGTCCTGCTGTGACCTCCGATACAACTACCAACTCCATCCCCATCCAACGAGGCCGAGACATGCGAAGCAGGCGTGGCCCTGCGTGTCCACTCATTCCCACATCTTCGGCAGCACGCCTTACCTGTTCATTGGTTTCATGCTGGGCATCTGGATCTTGGCTTTCTACATCCTGTGGTTTCTGTAATGGCTTGGTGGACTCTGGGACCCAGCTTCGGCCATAACCCAAGGTGGTTTTGGGTGTCCTTTTGGGAAACGTGTCAAATTAATACAGAGTCCATAGACCAAAACATCTAGATTTGGGGGGGTTTGATCTGCGTTCTTCTTTCTCTTCCCTTTTTTTTGCTATTGAATCAAAGATAGGAAGCTGTTCCCGCCCTCTCCCCCCCCCAATTCAGTTCTGCGTGTCACTTGGGGCAGTGATGAAGGTGTTGAATCAAGCATAGGAAACTTGGTTGCAAGCTTCCCCTCATTGGCTGATTTTAGGCTAGTCCCTCCCTCTCAGACCAAGAGCCAATCAGGTTCTGGACCAGGATGGGGAAGATCTGGGTTTTAGTTCTCCCTCATCCACAGAAGCTCATTGGCTGATTCTGGGCCAATCCCTCCCTCTCAGCCCAAGAGCCAATCAGGAGGAGTGGAGAAGGGGCTGGAATAGGACGGGGGAGACCTGGGTTCTAGGCCATCCAAAGAAGCTCATTGGCTGGCTCTGGGCTAGTCCCACCCTCTCAGGCCAAGAGCCAATTAGGTGTAGTGGAGAAGGGGCTGGACTAGGAGGGGGGAAGACCTGGGTTCTAGTCCTTCATCCATAGAAGCTCATTGGATGACTATGGGCCACTCCCTCCCAGGCCAAGAGCCAATCAGTGGAGAAGGGGCTGGAGTAGGAGGGGAGAGACCTGGGTTCTAGTCCTCCTTCATCCACAGAAGCTCATTGGCTGACTCTGGGCCGGTCCCTCCCTCTCAGGCCAAAAGCCAATCAGGAGTAGTGGAGAAGGGGCTGGAGTAGGAGGGGGGAAGACCTGGGTTCTAGTCCTCCTTCATCCACAGAAGCTCATTGGATGACTCTGGGCCGGTCCCTCCCTCTCAGGCCAAGAGCCAATCAGGTGTAGTGGAGAAGGGGCTGGACTAGGAGGGGGAAGACATGGATTCTAGTCCTCAGAATCTCATTGGCTGACTCTGAATCAGTACTTCCCTCTCATCCCAAGAGTCAATCAGGTATAATGGAGAATGGAGTGGGGGGAACATGTTCTAGTCCTCCTCAGTCATGGAAACTCATTGGATGAGTCAATTCCTCCTCCTCTTCCTCAGCTCAATAGTCAATCAAGTGTAATGGAAAATGAAAAGGATTAGGATTGGCTTCTAGTCCAACTCAGTCACAAAAAATCTATTGGCTGATTCTGGATCTGATTGCTATCTCACCATTCAGCCCGAGAACCAATAAGGCGTATAGTGGAGAACAACCTGGACTAGGGATGGCAAGACATGAGTTCTTTTTTAAAAAAAAATATTTTATTAGATTTTATATGGGTAGGGAAAGGGTAGGATTGGTGCGGGTACAGGAAAATCGGGATAAAAGGGACAGGGTATGGATAAATACAGTAAATACATAATTCAGCGAACAAGCTGTCGTCCGGGTCTTCATATTAAGTGTAATTGTTTATATAATACTGGACAGTTATAAGAATAAATCAGTATAGTTACAACTGACATTTGGTAAAACACTGATATTCCTTTAAATAATTAACATAGTTGTAGCATGACAACTATTTCCAACCATCAACCTTAATACTTAATATAATAAAACTCTAAAATCTCTTCTCATTCTAACGTGTTTCAACCCACTGATAAAATTTTCCCCAAGTTTTATAAAAGATTGAGTCTTCTTTCTCCTTCATCTCTAATGTTAATCTGTCCCTTTCTGCACAATCTAAGATTTTCAAATTTATAATCTGATCTGATGGTAGATTTTCATTTTTCCAAAATTGGGCAAATACTATTCTTGCAGCTGTTAATACATGTAATATTAAATAATCATTTTCTTTGCCATAGTTAGGTCTTAATATTCCTAACAGAAACAATTCCGGTTTAAATTCTATCTGCATTTTCGTCATCTTTTCTAACCATCTATGAATCTTAGACCAATATTTTTTTGCAATAGAGCATATCCACCAGGCATGATAACAAGTACCCGGTTTTTGCTTACATTTCCAACATGTATCCGATAAATTTTTAAACATTTTCGCTAAACGGTGTCATATGCCATCTATAAAACATTTTATATAAATTTTCTTTGTATGTTACTGCTTTAGTAAGTTTAATGTTTTTATCCCACAGTTTTTGCCAGTCTTCTGATTCTATAGAATATCCAAAGTTCTTTGCCCATACTATCATTGCCTCTTTTACTTGTTCTTCTTCCATCTTCCAATTTAATAAGTATTTATAAAGTTTCTGAATCAAATGTTCATCTGTTTTTAAAAGTATTTTATCAAGTGGGGTCAGCTCTTTATAAAATCCCATTATTTTTATGTCTTTTTCATATCTTGTTTGAATTTGCAAACAGGACCACCATGTTAAGTCAATACCTTGTTGTTGAAGAGCTTGCCTGTCGTGGAGTTTTCCATCCTTGTCCAAAATGTCTTTGTAACTAACAAGTTTATCATAGTTAATCAAATTCGGGTAAGCAAATGCTTCCATCGTTGAAAGCCACTCAGGAATTTTCATATACATTTTGTGTCTAACTTTCTTCCATTCAGAAAATAAAACATTTCTTATAGCAACATTTCTTATTCTAAGCCACTCAGGAATTTTCATATACATTTTGTGTCTAACTTTCTTCCATTCAGAAAGTAAAACATTTCTTATAACATTTCATAAGTTTTGAAAATACTTATGTGTTTTAGCTTTCTCGTACCATAAAAAGGCATGCCAGCCTAGTTGAAGGTCATATCCCTCTAGGTCAGCGTTTCTCAACGTTTGTGTGACGGCGACCCCCGTCACACAAACGTGCCGCGCATGTGCGGCGCCGCCCCCTGAGGGGGGGAAATGGCAGATCGCATTGTTTGGCGACCCCCGTAAAATGGTCGATCGACCCCAAATGGGGTCGCGACCCATAGGTTGAGAACCGCTGCTCTAGGTAGAGAATTTGCTTATGTCTCAGAGTAATCCATTCTTTAAGCCAAAGCAAAATAGCTGCTTGATAATAAAGTCTCCAATCCGGAAGTCCAAAACCCCCTCTATCTTTCAAGTCTTGTAGAAGTTTACATTTAATTCTTGCTTTCTTTCTTTGCTATATAAATCTTAATATCATTGCATTTAAAACTCTTACCCAGCTTACAGGAACTGTTTGAAATAAAAAAATTAGCTTTGGTAAAATGTTCATTTTAACAGTCGCTATTCTTCCTAACAATGATAGTTGGAGATTTTCCCATTTTTCCAGGTCCATTTTTATTTGTTTTATTAGTCTTTCATAGTTATCTTCTTTTAGTGACGTATATTTCACCATAAGATAGATAGCTAAATATTTAAGTTTTTTTTAACTATTTGAAGATTTGTCTTTTTGGCGAGTTGAGTTTTCTGTTTATCAGTTAAATTTTTTGTTAGCACTTTAGTTTTTTCCCTATTTATTTTCAGTCCAGCCACTTCTCCAAATTTCTCAATTTTCTGCAGAAGTTTAGGGGCTGTTTCCAAAGGCTCCTCTAAGATAAAGACCATATCATCTGCGAAAGCCTGTAATTTATATTTCTGGTCTTTAATCTCAAGGCCTTTAATTTCTATATCTTGCCTGATGTTTCTAGTCAATACCTCCAAAGTAAAAATAAATAACAGGGGGGAGAGTGGACATCCCTGTCTCGTGCCTTTTTTAATATCAAAGCTCTCTGTATAACCTCCATTTATAAGCATCCTTGCTGATTGTTCCTTGTAAATCGCTTGGATTGCTTTAATAAAGTTTTCACCAAAGTCCATTTCCTGTAGTTGTTGAAACATAAATTGCCAATTTAAATTATCAAATGCTTTTTGTGCATCAAGAAATATAAGCGCCATCTGGTTCCCTGGATGATTTTCGTAATACTCCAAAATATTTAAAATAATCCTTAAGTTGTTCTTTATCTGTCTTTTAGGAAGAAAGCCATTTTGGTCTGGGTGAATAAAGTCTATTAAAAAACTTTTCATTCTTTCTGCCAAAATTGCAGCAAAGATTTTATAATCCACATTTAGTAACGATATTGGCCTGTAGTTTTTGATTTGTGTAGGATCTGTATCTTCCTTAGGTATCAAGGTAATATTAGCTTCAGTCCATGAGTTTGTAACTTTTGTCTGTATAAAAGTTTCGTTACACAAGTCCTTCAGAAAAGGAGTCACAGTATCTTGTAAAGCTACATAAAATTCTGCAGGTAGTCCGTCCGGCCCCGGTGTCTTATCTTTCTTTTGTCTTTTAATTGCCTCTATGATCTCCATCACTGATATCTTCTCATTTAACCTCTGTCGCATATTTTCTGATATTTTTGGGAAGATTTGCTTTTTTAAAATAGTCCTGAATTGCCTCTTCAGAGATCATCTCAGCCTTATAAAGTAGTTCATAAAAGGCCTTAGCAATTTTTTTAATACCATCATTATGACAGTGTATTTCACCCTTTTCATCCAGTAATTTACTTATTGATCTTTTTTTTCTTTCTTTTTTCAATCTATATGCGAGCCACCTACCTGGTTTATTAGTGTTTTCAAAAAAGTTCTGTTTGGCTCGTTTAATCTGTTGTGCCATAGTATCAGTCTCAAGTAGATTTAATTTATGTTTTATTAAGTCCATTTGTATCTTCAGATTTTTCTTTTGTGGATCAGTTTGTAACTCCAGCTCCAATATACCAAGCTGTTTTTTCAATTTGGATCGTGTGATTCTCTTTTCTTTGTTCTTTTTAGCAACATAGGTTACAGCTAAACCTCTAAAGTATGCTTTTGCCATGTCCCAAACATTTTGAATAGAGGTATTTTCCTTTTTATTAATCTTTAAAAAAATTCCACTTCTTTTATTGCTAATTGTAAAAATTATTTTTCCTTCAAAATAGATTTATTCAAAGACCATCTCAATCTTTTCTTAAATCCTTTCCATGTCATTTTAATTGGATTATGGGGCAAGACCTGAGTTCTAATCCCACTCAACCATGGAAAATCACTGGGCAGTTTGGGGCTGGTTAATCTCAGCAACCAAGTATGAATAGGAGACTGGAGACTAACATATACGAAGAACGGTTACAGGAATTGGGTATGTCTAGTTTAATGAAGAGAAGGACGAGGGGGGACAGGATAGCAGTCTTCCAGTATCTCAAGGGCTGCCCCAAAGAAGAGGGAGTCAAGCTATTCTCCAAAGCACCTGAAGGCAGGACAAGAAGCAATGGATGGAAACTAACCAAGGAGAGAAGCAACCTAGAACTAAGGAGAAACTTCCTGACAGTTAGAACAATTAACCTGTGGAACAACCTGCCTCCAGAAGTTAAAAGTGCTCCATCACTGGAGGTTTTAAAAAAGAGATTGGACAGCCATTTGTCCGCTATGATATAGGGTCCCCTATCTGAGCAGGGGGTTGGACTAGAAGACCTCCAAGACCCCTTCCAATTCTGTTATTCTGTTAATCTGTTACAAGAAATATTAGTGAGAAAGAGATGTTATATATGCTTTGGGAACAAGGTTGTAATAACTGCCTGCCTGCCTGCCTGCCTTTCTACCTACCTACCTGTCAAATATAGGTTGTAAATGTTACCCTAGTAAACCATGAGCAGAGCAGGAGTTGAAAATTGGTGCATTTCCCCCCCCCTCCTCTTTTGTACATCCCTCCTTTTCTTTCCCCCTTATCTCTTCCTCCCTTTTCCCCTCCTTCTCTCTTCCATCCCCTGCTGCAGGTCTCTCAGCACAGTTCTAAATTGGGGATTAAAAAGAATTTCATCACAGTTCCAGCTGCGAGCGAATTGAAATCCTTTCCTCCCAGCAGATCCCTGGCAAGGACAAATGCCAGCACAAATCAAGCACAATTTGTGTGTGCGTGTGTGTGTGTGTTTCGCCCTTTCCCCAAATGCACATGTTTGGTAATACATAAGGTGGAACCAGGGGTCTTCCCTATCTGTCTTCTGCTTTGAAAAATCTTATTACACTGAGTCCTTGACTTACGACTGTTGGTTTAGTGGCCATTCGAAGTTACAACGGCACTGACAAAGTGACTTACGACCGTTTTTCACACTTACGACCGTTGCAGCATCGCCACGGCCACGTGATCAAAATCCAGACCCTTGGCAACTGGCTCATACTTATGACGGTTGCAGTGTCCCTGGGTCACGTGACCCCCCCCCCTTTGCCACCTTTTGACAAGTCAAAGGGGAAGCAGGATTCACTTAACAACCAGGTGACAAACTTATCAACCCCAGGGATTCACTTAACAACTGTGGCAAGAAAGCGGCAACATGGGGCAAAACTCGCTTCATCACTGTCTCGCTTTGCAATGGAAATTTGGGGGCACACTGTGGTTGTAAGTCGAGGACCAGCGGTATTTCCTGTACAGGTAGTCCTCGAGTTATGACGGTAACGGAGCCTGCCACAAATTGGAACAATAGAGAAAAAAGGTTTCTTTGCAACAGTCATTAAATGAACGCAGAGGTCGTAAGGGTGAAACCGTTGCTCGCTATGGGCGCGATTTTCTGAAAATCAGAAGAAACGGTTTTCGGCAAAAGCATCACAAAACACCCAGTCACGTCATCACAGGACGCTTCAAACGGCTGTAATTGCAGCCGTGCTACCGTGCACCCAAAGTGCAGTCACAGGACTATACGGATGGGTGGTGACTATCACAACTTCGGATCTGGTTCGTAAGTTCCCTTTTTGTCAGGTAGGTCATAATTTTCAAAAAGTCGCTAAGCGATTGGTCATAAATCAAGATCCACTTGTACTTCCATCTGCTACATAAAAAACCATGGCGATGCAGTAGTTAGAATGCAGTATTGCAGGCTGACTCTGCCCACTGCCAGGAGTTTGATCCTGACCGGCTCAAAGTAGATTCAGCCTTCCATCTTTCTGAGGTCGATAAAATGAGGACCCAGATTGTTCGGAGGACAAGATGCTGAATCCGTAAACTGCTTAGAGAGGCCTGTAAAGCACTCTGAAGCGGTATATAAGTCTAAGTACTATTGCTAGTGCTAACTACTCTCTCTCTCTCTCTCTCTCTCTCTCTCTCTCTCTCTCTCTCTCTCTCTCTCACACACACACACACACACACACACACATTCTCTTCTATCTACAATATTTATTACTATCTGTCTGTCTGTCTATATTTTCTCTCTCTATCAATCATTCTCTTCTATCTACAATATCTGTCTATCACTGTCTCTGTCTCTCTCATTTTCTATCAATCATTCTCTCTCTTCTATCTACAATTTCTGAATATCTCTGTCTGTCTCTCTCTATTTTTTTCTCTCTTTCTATCAATCAATTTCTCTCTTCTATCTACAATTTCTGAATATCTCTGTCTGTCTCTCTCTCTATTTTTTTCTCTCTTTCTATCAATCATTCTCTCTCTTCTATCTACAATTTCTGAATATCTCTGTGTCAGAATCCAATTATATTTCATCTTTAATTATCAAACATAGAAACTCCCAATTCTGCCTTCTCTGGATTCTGCCATAAGAGGGAGAAAAGGGGGAGAGCAAAGGGGCTTTATGGCCCTCACTTCCTTCAGCACACTTCAAAGGACTGAATGTGTGTTTATTGTGGCCTCTAAGCTTTAACATATCAAAGAAGAGTAATTGCCTTTCATGTAGTTATCTGAAGTCTCCATCCAGACGGAAGAAGAAAGGGGATGGAATTGTGATACTTGAAACTATCACTGGAAGGGGGGTTGATTGGGTGGGACTACTGGGGAACCCCTTAAAACCTTGAATGGGAGAGCTTGAACCCCAAGTCCTGTCTAGCATGCCTGCAACCATTTTCTCTTAATAAAGGATTCCTGTTGGAAGAATTATTCCAAGAGTTCTGTCTTCTTAAGATGCAAAGTGGGGTGGGTCCTCACATTAGACAGGACTTGCAAAATTAATCCACCTGGAAGGAAGACCCTTGCCGGGGGATTTTGCAAAATTTACCATGTCAGACAATGGAGCAAAAGAGGGGGAAAACTCCTGGAAAGAGAGCCGCTGACCCAGTTGGAACCTTGCCAGATGTTGGGATCCGAGAGGCCAGATTCCTCAGGAGAAGAAGTGGTGGAGACACAGGACCACAAGCCTCGCTGGTCGATGGGCGTTGGAAAGAAAAGTGAGTGGGGAAAGGAATCAAGAAAGGTGACCCTGAGACGGGGGACCAAGCAACCAGAATGGAAGCAGGAGATGGAGAAATCCCTGCACGCAAGTGAAGAGGGAGGAAGCTGGGCACCGTACTCAGACTGGATCCTAGAGAAAGCTATTGACCTGATGAAGAGAACTCTCAGCTCCCTAGGAGAGGAGAATACTGAACCCTACGGCTGCCCCAGTTCCTGGAGCCGCAAAGGGAGAGACACCGAGGGGGACGTGGAACCTGCAACCCCAGGGACATCTACTGATCCAGGAGCTCCCACCCCCTACCGGACCACAGATGGCAATCTGGACGGAAGGCACTACCACCCACAACAGAGGCACCGATCCATTCCAAGACGTCCACCGTTGGAAGTGAAATTCAAAGGGGAGCCAACACGCTTGGGATTTTTCCTAACCCAAGTCCTCAGCTACATGGAGGAATATGGGCAGGATATTCCCAGCGACAAAGCCCGCATCCGGATCGTGCAATCTGCCCTGGATGGACCAGCTGCGGATTGGGTAGTGAACTTGCATGACTCCAATGCCCCAGAACTCAGTAACTTCAACCGTTTCATGTCCTCTTTGAGAAGACGATTTGAAGACCCCCTGGCTGATCGCAAAGCCCGTGAAAAAATAACAACGATGAGGCAGGGCAAACGCCCAGTGGCTGAGTATACACAAGAATTCCGGGCCAGTGCCAGCAAACTGAATTGGCCAGAAGACATCCTCCTTGGCCATTTCAAAGACGGACTAAACTATGATCTATATGATGCTTGCCTACCCCGAGGGGACCCACATCGACTTGAGGAATGGTACGTCTTGGCAGAGGAAGCAGAGATCGACATATTGAAGAGGCACCGCCGAGGAAAACAATGGAGCCGCCCCCCGCCTGAGCTGACACACCAACCGGTGAAATCATCGGATACAGCCAAGAAGCAAATGAGATGTTTCAAGTGCGGAAGAGAAGGGCATCGAGCTGTAGAATGCCGCTCAAAGGCCCCCCAGCACAACCCAGACAGATCCCCAATCAACAAACCCGGAAAGTATTCAGCTAAGCCAAAAGAAACGGCCATGAGAATGATGGAAATTGCAGAAACCCCCACCTCTGCTCACCAAAGGGAAAGGACTCCAGCCTACACCACAGGGCCGGTGGATGCCTCAGATGACAGCTCGGAGGGCGAACCCCTGGTAAGTGGATGCATCACACCCATCTTCAAAACAGTGACTATATTAATCCCCCCCATGCCCGAAGCTGTGAAGGTGAAAGCCTTAATAGACTCTGGCTGTACCCGCTGCCTCATTAGCCCAACACTAGTGGGGAATCTGGGCATCCCATCCAGGAGACTGGAACAACCAATCTCATTTGGCCAGCTAGATGGATCCATAGCAGGGGGGGTGCCAGCTACCCTAGCCACTTTGCCAATACATCTCTCCCTGGGCAACCATGAAGAGGACTTAACGTTTGTGGTGACCCCAGGTATGGAATGCCCAATGATTCTAGGGATGGAATGGTTGAAAAAATGGAACCCCTGGGTAAATTGGAGGACGACAGAAATCAAATTCCCGAAGGGGGACCCTATGGACTTAAAACCCCAAGGGAGGCTACCAGAATCAAGAATAGAAAAAGCATCCATAGGAGAGGAAAAAAGATTAACAGAAATACCAGAGGAATATAGGGACCTTGCTGAAGTCTTCAGTGAGGAGAGGGCGAATGAGCTTCCCCCCCACCGACCCACAGACTGTACCATTGAATTCAAGCCTGGGGCAAAACTCCCGAAGCCCAGATTATACTCCATGAGCCCAAAGGAGAAGGAGGAAATGGAAAGATTTATAAAAAAAAACCTGGAGAGAGGTTTCATTGAGCCAGCCAAGCCTAAAGTGGCTGCCCCGGTCCTTTTTAGAGAGAAGAAGGATGGCTCCTTACGTTTATGCGTGGATTATAGGGCCCTGAATACAATCAGTGAAAGCAACCTATACCCGCTGCCCCTCATGAAAGACATGCTGTCACACCTATCGAAAGGGAAATTTTTTTCTAAACTAGACTTAAGGAAGCTTACTATCGAGTAAGAATCAAGGAAGGGGACGAATGGAAGACTGCATTTAACTGCCCCATGGGGTGCTATCAATTCAAAGTCTTGCCATTTGGATTACAAGGGGGCCCTGCAGTCTTTATGCAATTAATCAATGACGTTCTAAGGGAGCACCTGTTTAAGGGGGTCCTTGTTTACTTGGACGACATTCTTATCTTTACCGAAACAAAAGAAGAACACGTCAAACTTGTCAGAGCGGTTTTAAAGAAGCTGCGAGCCGCTCACCTATATGCCAAACTCTCAAAATGCGAATTCCACCAGGAAAGGATAGACTACCTAGGCTATCGCATATCCCCACAGGGCATTGAAATGGACCCAGAGAAGGTCAGAGCAGTATTAGAATGGGCACCACCCCGCACAAGAAAGCAACTACAAAGTTTCCTGGGCTTTGCAAATTTTTACCGCCAATTCATCCCCTCATTTGCACAGATAGCCTTGCCCCTCACTAACTTACTAAAAACGAAGGGAACATCCTCAGTAAAACCTAGCCAGCCACTAACATGGACAATGGAGTGCCAAGCAGCGTTTGAGAGACTAAAGAGACTTTTTTCTGCCGAACCAGTACTAAGGCACCCAGACATGGACAAACCCTTCATAATACAGGCAGATGCAAGTGATGTGGCAGTGGGGGCTGTGCTATTACAAGAAAATGATGATGCAGTATTGCAACCCTGTGCATATACATCTAAGAAACTCACGGAAACAGAACAGCGCTGGCCCGTATGGGAGAAGGAGGCTTATGGGATACGTTGGGCATTACTCACGTGGCGACAGTTCCTGGAAGGCAACAAAATCCCCTTCCAGGTATGGACTGATCACAAAAATTTAGAAGCCCTGAAAACTTCCAGGAAACTCAATCCCAAACAAGCCCGCTGGTCCCAGCATTTTCACCAGTTCCAATTTAAGCCAAGTTAAGCTCAAACATTTACCAGGAAGAAAGAACTTCCTGGCAGATGCACTATCTCGCATGCCCCAATATAACAGCGCACGAACCACAGACTCTAGACCAATAATGGCAGAGTCACAACTGGCAGCGCCAGTAACCACAAGAACCCAAGCCAAAATAAAACCACAACTGGACAGCCAAACTGGGATTGAATTCAGAAAAAGTTTGGAAACAGATGATTGGTTCCAGAAAAACAAAAATGTGTGCACAATGAGAGACGGGTTGCCTTGGGTAGGGGAAAAGTTATATATACCAACAACTCAAAGACTCACTTTCATGCAACTTTGCCATGACACAAAATCAGCAGGGCATTTTGGATTTGTAAAAACTTTACACTTAATTAAACGGCAATTTTGGTGGCCATCAATAAAAAAGGACATAGAAAGTTATGTTGCCAGCTGCCCAACCTGTGCATCAGCAAAGAGGTTGCAAGGGAAATCGCCAGGGCTGTTACAACCAGTGGCAAGTCCCTCAGCCCCCTGGAGGGAAATAGCCATGGATTTTATAGTGGAATTGCCTGAAAGCAATGGGAATACTGTTATCTGGACAGTCACGGACCTATTTTCCAAACAGGTGCACTTTATCCCTTGCCAAAAAATTCCCACTGCAAAGGCCTTAGCAAAACTTTTTATCCAGCACATTTACAGATTGCACGGGGCACCCCAACGCATCATCTCTGATAGGGGAGTGCAATTTACGTCTACATTTTGGAAGGAATTTTTATCCCTCTTAGGGACCACTCAGGGACTGACATCTAGCCATCACCCTCAGACAGATGGACAAGCGGAACGCTGCCAGTCGGTACTTGAGCAATATTTGAGATGTTTTTTAAATTTCCAACAGAGTGATTGGACGGACTTACTTCCTTTTGCAGAAGTTGCCTACAATAATGCAGTCCACTCCAGCACAGGCTACACTCCTTTTCAAATAGCCAACGGCCAAAGTTTCAACCCTATGCCAGAGTTAACCCCAAAAGAACCAACGATCCCTTCACTGAAAGAATGGATGGAAAACCTACAAAACACCTGGCCAATAGTCAGAAAATCACTAGATGAAGCTAGGCGGGCATACAAAGCACAAGCCGATAAAAAAAGGGTTGAGCCTACACCATTCATTATAGGAGAAATGGTGTACTTATCTACAAAATACCTAAAGTCCCTACAGCCCTGTAAAAAACTTGGACCAAAATATATAGGACCTTTTCCAATTAAAAGGATCATAAATCCAGTAACAGTAGAATTAGAATTACCCAAAAACCTCAGGCAAATACACCCAATTTTTCATTGCAGCTTGCTGAAAAGAGAGCATCAGTCACCTCTACGGCCAAAAATCCCCCCCCACCACCTCCAATCATGGTGGAGGGGGAACAACACTTCGAAATAAAAGAGATCCTTGACTCTAGGAGATATCGTGGAACAACTCAGTACCTAGTTGCCTGGAAACACCTCCCTGCCTCACAAAATGAGTGGGTCCATAAACGTCACGTCAGAGCCCCGAAGCTATTGAAGAAGTTTCACACAGAGTATCCTAACAAGCCTAACTAAATTTTTTACTTGTGTTTTCTTTCAGGTGGATCTCTCTTATTGTTAAGAGGGGCCGGATGTCAGAATCCAATTATATTTCATCTCTTAATTCAAACATAGAAACTCTCCCTTCTGCCTCTCTGGATTCTGCATAAGAGGGAGAAAAGGGGGAGAGCAAGGGGCTTTATGGCCCTCACTTCCTTCAGCACACTTCAAAGGACTGAATGTGTGTTTATTGTGGCCTCTAAGCTTTAACATATCAAAAAGAGTAATTGCCTTTCATGTAGTTATCTGAAGTCTCCATCCAGACGGAAGAAGAAAGGGGATGGAATTGTGATACTTGAAACTATCACTGGAAGGGGGGTTGATTGGGTGGGACTACTGGGGAACCCCTTAAAACCTTGAATGGGAGAGCTTGAACCCCAAGTCCTGTCTAGCATGCCTGCAACCATTTTCTCTTAATAAAGGATTCCTGTTGGAAGAATTATTCCAAGAGTTCTGTCTTCTTAAGATGCAAAGTGGGGTGGGTCCTCACACTCTGTCTGTCTCTCTCTCTATTTTTTTCTCTCTTTCTATCAATCAATTTCTCTCTTCTATCTACAATATGTCTATCACTGTCTGTCTGTCTATATTTTCTCTCTATCAATCATTCTCTCTCTTCTATCTACAATATCTGTCTATCACTGTCTGTCTATCTTCTGTCTGTCTGTCGGTCTGTCTATACTCTCTCTCTCTCTCTCTCTGACCAGTTCAAGGTTGACTCAACCTTCCATCCTTCCGAGGTCGGTAAAATGAGGACCCCAGATTGTTGGGGGCAACAGGCTGACTCTGTAAACTGCTTAGAGAAGGCTATAAAAACCCTGTGAAGAGGTGCACAGGCAGTCCTCAACTTATGACCACAATTCAGCCCAAAATTTATGTCACTAAGTACAACATTTCTTAAGTGAACGTTGCCCCCATTTCATGACTTTCTTTGCCACATTTGTTAAGTGAATCCCTGCAGGCTTTTAAATTAGTAACACGGTTTTTTAAGTGAATCTGCTTTCTCGTTGACTTTGCTTGTCCGAAGGTCGCAAAAGGGGGTCCCATGACTCCAGGGGCACTGCCACCGTCATAAATGTGAATCAGTTGTCAAGCATCGGAATTTTGATCAGGTGACATTATGCAACGGTCATAAGTCTGAAAAATTGTCGCAAGTCACTTTTTTCAGTACCGTTGTAAGTTCAAATGGTCACGAAGCGAACCGTTGTAAGTCAAGGACCGGCTGTAACTGCAGCCATGTTGCCATGCACCCAAAGTGCGATGATGGGACCACCGGGATGGGTGGTGACTATCAGAAGTTCACTTTTTTCAGGTAGGTCATAACTTCAAATCGTTGCTAAGCGATCGGTCGTAAATCGAGGACCACCTGGACTTCCTTCAGCTACTCCTTGGAAATGGACCGTGAGTCTGACCTGATTTATGCTTGTGTTTTTCTAACATCTTCCTCCTCCCCATGGCAAGACAGTCACCCTCCCAGGCCCATCGATCCGAGACATTTTGCAGCCTCATTCAAGTCGCCGTTTTATTTATTTATTATTTATTTATTTGTTGCAAAATAAGTTTCTCGTTTCTCCTCTCCATTTCCCTCCCCCTACTTACCCCAACCAGCCCTTCTCCGTCGCCTCGAAAGGATTTTGCGCGTTAACTTCACCCTGCCACCCAAGTCCGATTTAAACTTCTGCCGACAGGATCGATCGTTCTCCGAACTTGATAGAAAATTAGGCAGCTTTAATAAACTTCATGCATGGCTTCCTGTCGGGGCCGTAGATCAAAGGAGAAAACAAATATATCGACTCGTTATCCTTTGGAATAGCGCTTATAAGTCACACCGGTGCAATATTCCTCTCTTTAAAAAAACGGTGATGAGAGTCAGACCGGCACCTCGTTGAGAGCCGGCGGGCTGCGAAGGAGACCGAGGGCCTCCTTGTTTAGAGCCAAGAAGTGACCTTGAAGGAGTGCATTCATGCATTATGCAAAACGCAATCTGCCCGCTTTCTCAGATATTTTCCTGCCGCGCCGCCCTTAGAACCTCCGCAGTTAGTCGGAAAATCTAATAAATACAGGCAAGTGATCACAATTGAGTCCAACATTTACGTGGCTGAGACATTTGTTAAGCGAGCTTTGCCCCGTTTTATGACTTTTCTCACCGCGGTTGCTAAGCGAAGCATTGCAGTTGTTGTTAACTTGGTAACCTGGCTGTTAAGCGAATCGGCTTCCCCATTGACTTTGCTTGTCAGAACAGGCGCAAAAGGGGATCGCGTGACCCCGGGACATAGCGACCGTCATACATTTAGGCAAGAAAAACCAAATGTACAGGTATAATATAGGGGGTACCTTGCTCAATAGTAGTAACTGTGAGAGGGATCTCGGAGTCCTAGTGGACAATCACTTAGATAGGAGCCAGCCGTGTGCTGCAGTTGCCAAAAAGGCCAACATAGTGCCAGGCTGCATTAACAGAGGGATAGAATCAAGATCACGTGAAGTGTTAATATCACTTTACAAGGCCTTGGTAAGGCCACACTTGGAATACGGCATCCAGTTTTGGTCACCACAATGTAAAAAGATGTTGAGACTCTAGGAAAAAGTGCAGAGAAGAGCAACAAAGAGGATCAGGGGACTGGAGGCTAAATTATATAAGGAACGGTTGCTGGAATTGGGGATGTCTAGTTTAATGAAGAGAAGGACGAGGGGGGACATGATAGCAGTGTCTCAGGGGCTGCCTCAAAGAAGAGGGAGTCAAGCTGGTCTCCAAAGCGTCTGAAGGCAGGAGAAGCAGCAACGGATGGAAACTAATCAAGGAGAGAAGCAACCTAGAACTAAGGAGAAACTTCCTGACAGTGAGAACAATTAACCAGTGGAACAAGCTACCTCCAGAAGTTGTGAATGCTCCAACACTGGAAGTTTTTAAGAGACTGGACAGCCATTTGTCTGAAATGGTGTAGGGTTTCCTGCCTGAGCAGGGGGTTGGACTAGATGACCTCCAAGGTCCCTTCCATCATCATTATCATCATCATTATCATCATAATCATCATCATCATCATTATTATTAAATATCACGGCCAGGTGAAAAGTCACTTTTATAGTGCAGTTGCAGCTTTGAACGGTCATTAAATGAACTGTTTTAAATCAAGGGACTACCTGAACGTTTGAATGCCCCTTCGGATGCTCCTGGAAAACCTGAATGTGTTTCTTGGGGACCATCAGCTGCAAAGACCCGTTGAGAAACTGTAGAACTGATGGCCCCCCTAAAACGGGTGGGGGTACCATGGTTCTTTCAAATTACACAAGAACGACCCCCAAAACCACAGCTGTTTGCATCTGCTGGGGCTGTAGGTTATATTCTCTGAACATGGTTGCCCAGTGCCAAATTTTAATTTCTCCCAGGAGGCAAGTAAGTTATCAAGGAATATAACTCCTCAATTGCATTTCATTTATTTAATTTTCATTCAGCTTGGGTTTCATTAAATGGATCATAGCTTCCCTGCGGCTGTCGTTTATTTCTTCGCTCAGGTCTTCCTTAATTCTTGGGACAGGATAAGATGTCACTCCGAAGGAGGGTAGGACTCCCATCATGGAAAAGGGCTGTGTGGAAGAAAACCAGGTGCCAACCTTCCTTTGCAGGAGCCAGCGTTAGATTCTTACAAAACTTTGGCTAGCATGAAAGAAAGAAAGAAAGAAAGAAAGAAAGAAAGAAAGAAAGAAAGAAAGAAAGAAAGAAAGAAAGAAAGAAAGAAAGAGGGAGGGAGGGAGGGAGGGAGGGAGGGAGGCAGTGGTGGGATTCAAATATGTGAACAACCGGTTCTCTGTGTGGATGCCCCTTCCGGAAGTCCATTCTGGGTCTGGGTAACAAAAAATTAGTTACCGGTTCTGCTGAAGTGGTGCGAATTGGCTGAATCCCACCACTGGAGGAAGGAAAGTATTTGAAGAGGAAGGAAGGAAGGAAGGAAGGAAGGAAGGAAGGAAGGAAGGAAGGAAGGAAGGAAGGAAGGAAGGAAGGAAGACATTTGATGGGGAAGGAAGGAAGGACAGAAGGAGGAAAGGAAGGAAGGAAGGAAGGAAGGAAAGAAGGAGGGAAAGAAGGAAGGGAGGGAGGAAGGAAGGAAGGAAGGAAGAAAGGAAGACATTTGATGGGGAAGGAAGGAAGGAAGGAAGGAAGGAAGGAAGGAAGGAAGGAAGGAAGGAAGGAAGGAAGGAAAGGTCAATAACTTTGATGAGAATAGAACCCATCAATTGCATTTCACTCTCTTAATTTTCATTCAGCTTGGATTTCATTAAATGGATGATGGCTTCCCTTCAGCTGTCCTTTATTTCTTCGCCCATGTCTTCCTTAATTCTTGGGATAGGATGACATGTCACTCCGAAGGGGTGTAGGACTGCCCTGCTGGATGGGGAACTCTGGAAGCCGAAGTCCACCCATGTTAAAATTGCCAAAACACTAGCCTAAGCTCTGAGGGTCAAAATTTCTCCAGTACTTTTCCAGGCAGCATCTCCTGGAGGGAGGAGACTTCTGCTGGCGAAGCACATCTCATGAACGCAGAATTCCTACCTCTGAGAATGAAGTCTTGATCCTGAGCCCAGCAGACTTCCTGGCCACCTCCTGCTGAAAGTCTGGCTAAAAGTCTGAAAAATCGGAGAATGAGTGGAATGCTCCAAAAATTGGAGGAGGTTTTAGCCCACCGCTTGAAAAGGTCACAAGAAGGACACAGCCAGCTGGCAAAAATCAATTCCAAAATCCATTGTGAAAAACGGAGGAGGAGAGCCGTGTTTTTTGTATTTTATTGCTACCCTGCTACATTTCTGGAAAACTTCTGGACAATTCCTCTGGGTGGCGCTTTTTGAGTTTCCTCTCTTCTGCCTTACTCTAGAGACGGTCTTGGACTTATGACCAGTCGCTTAGCAACTATTTGAAGTTACGACCTGCCTGAAAAAAGATACAGACCTTTGGTCCAATAACCAGAAGATGGTGAGTTCTAGTCCTGCCTTAGGTAAGAAAGACAGCTGGGTGACTTTGATCGAATCACCAGGAGACTGGGAGTTCTAGTTCTACCTTAGGCAGGGAAGTCGGCTGGGTGACTTTGGGCCAATCACCAGGAAATGGTGAGTTCTAGTTCTACCTTAGGCAGGGAAGCCGGCTGGGTGACTTTGGGCCAATCACCAGGAGACTGGGAGTTCTAGTTCCACCTTAGGCAGGGAAGCCGGCTGGGTGACTTTGGACCAATCACCAAGAGACTGGGAGTTCTAGTTCCACCTTAGGCAGGGAAGCCGTCTAGCGGGTGACTTTGGGCCAATCAACTGGATGCAGTGAGTTCTTGTCAGGGAAACCAACTTATGACTTTGGGCCAATCACCAGGAGACAGTGAGTTCTAGTCCCGCCTTAGGCATGAAAGCCGGCTGGGTGACTTTGGCCCAATCACCAGGAGAGTTCTAGTCCTGCCTTAGGTGCAAAAATCAGCTGGGTGACATTGGTGACTCTCAGCCCAACCCACCTCACAGGGTTATTGTGGGGAAAATAGGAGGAAGGAGTATTAGCTGTGTTCATCACCTTGAGGAATTTATAAAATAACTCAATAAACAAAATTCCTGCACTGGGCAGAGGGGTGGACTAGAAGATCTCTGGGATCACTTCCAACCCTATGCTTGGAATTATATATGTATATATTTTCCCCCTCTAAATATCTGCATTGAGCATCCAGTTTTTGTATTTGATCTTGCCGAACACAATGCTGATGTCACCCAACCATCCTCAATTTGAGCTTGTGACACCAATAAGAAAAATGGTTGAAATGACACAGCATTTTCCCGATGTTGCTTAAAACACATTTTCAACTTGCTATTTAAAAAAAATGAGAAAGAATAGAATAGAATAGAATAGAATAGAAATTGGAATGAATAGAATAGAATAGAATAGAATAGAATAGAATAGAATAGAATAGAATAGAATAGAATAGAAATTGGAATGAATAGAAATTGGAATGAATAGAATAGAATAGAATAGAATAGAACAGAATAGAATAGAATAGAATAGAATAGAAATTGGAATGAATAGAAATTGGAATGAATAGAATAGAATAGAATAGAATAGAATAGAAATTGAAATGAATGGAATGGAATGGAATAGAATAGAATAGAATAGAATAGAATAACTTTATTATCAGTTTAAGTATACACTAATCGGCATACATTAAAATGAAATTTCATTGCATACAGCTCTCAAAGTGTCACTACCTCCAATATACACTGCATAAATATGACCAATTTTTATTTTTATTTTTTGCATATACCCACACACCAATATATATTCTATGACACAGAGACAACAAATCCACAGCTATAACCAATCCATGGCTAAAAATACAAAATCTGCCAAGAGTCCTAACGTCTAAAAAGCAGAAAAAGTAACACAGAAATAAAAATTAATGCGAAAGCACCCTGACAGTGTAACAGAGTTAAAATATTAACATAATAATGATAAATATTTAATACTAAAATAATATTAATATGTGAACAAGGGGCTTAGTTGCCCTGTAGTCTGCACATTAAAGGAAGATTTGCAGAATGCTAACATTTTACACTCAGTAGACCCATTTCTTTTGAATTTCAGGGGTGGTTTTGACACCAGAAACTCTTTGGCTCTCTTGGTCAATATAGGTAGTCCTTGACTTATGAGCCCCAAATTTCTATAGCTAAGTAAGACATTATTAAGTGAGTTTTGCCCCATTTCACAATCTTTCTTCCACAGTTGTTGTGTGAATCAATGCAGTTGTTAAGTGAGTCACATGGTTGTTAAGTGAATGTGGCTTCCTCATTGTCTTCGCTTGTCAGAAGGTCGCAAAAGGGGATCACATGATCCTAGGACACTGCAACTGTCACAAATAGGAACCAGTTGCCAAGCGTCTGAATTTCAATCACTTGAGTCTAGGACAGGAGTAGACAACCTTGGCTCTTTTATGACTCGTGGACTTCAACTCCCAGAATTCCTGAGCCAGCCACGCTGAGGGGAAAGGGA
This sequence comes from Crotalus tigris, assembly GCF_016545835.1. Lineage (NCBI taxonomy): Eukaryota > Metazoa > Chordata > Lepidosauria > Squamata > Viperidae > Crotalus > Crotalus tigris. The sequence continues at coordinate 174,403 of NW_024097448.1, forward strand.
GAAGTTTCCAAGCTGAGCCATGCTGGCTCAGGAATTCTGGGAGTTGAAGTCCACAAGTCATAAAAGGGCCAAGGTTGCCTACCCCTGTCCTAGAGGAACATATGAAAGCATAATTAATGCTAATTAATGTAGACTTTATTAGTTTAGAGCAGGGATAGGCAACCTTGGTTCTTTTATGACTCGTGAACTTCAACTCCCAGAATTCCTGAGCCAGCCACGCTGAGGGGGAAAAGGAGAGGTTTCCAAATTGAGCCATGCTGGCTCAGGAATTCTGGGAGTTGAAGTCCATGAGTCATAAAAGAGCCAAGGTTGCCTACCCTTATCCTAGGACGAAGATTAAGAGCAGGGGTCTTCAAACTTGCCCCTTTTATGACTCGTGGACTTCAACTCCCAGAATTCCTGAGCCAGCCACGCTGAGGGGAAAGGGAAAGGTTTCCAAGCTGAGCCATTCTGGCTCAGGAATTCTGGGAGTTGAAGTCCACCCGTCATAAAAGAACCAAGGTTGCCTACCCCTGGTCTAGGGGATGCTGCAATGGTTGTCAGTGTGAAAAACGGTCCTAAGTCTCTTTTTTCTGTGCCATTGTAACTTTGAACGGTCATTAAAGGAACTGTTGTAAGTGGAGGACTACTGTACCTGTAGTCAAGTCTGGGAGAAAGTGAAATAGAATGCAATTTTGTGGGTTCTTCCTGGATCTTTTAGCGCAGGGGTCTCCAACCTTGGCCACTTTGTGACTTGTGGACTCCAACTCCCAGAATTCCTCAGCCAGCATGGCTGGCTGAGGAATTCTGGGAGTTGAAGTCCACAAATCATGAAGTGACCAAGGTTGGAGACCTCTGTTTTAGTGGCTCCTGTCACTGTTAACCATGAAAACACATTCAGTGGGACATTGTAAATGTTGAGGCGAGATATGGATCTTTTAGTGGGATGGATCCCTAATAATTAATCAGTGGGATAACTTGCCTCCAGAGGTTGTGGTGCTCCAACACTGGAAGTTTTTAAGAAGAGATTGGACAGCCAAATGGTTTCCTGCCTGAGCATGGGGTTGCATTAGAACAGTGGTTCTCAACCTGTGGTTCTCAACCTCTCTATTCAAGAGAGTCTATTCTATTGGCTTTCAAAAGCCAATAGAATAAAAGGGAGTAGCACAGCTAAGGAAAAGGGGGAAAAAATGACAGACTGCGTTGTTTGGCGACCCCCGTGAAATGGTCGTTCGACCCCAAATGGGGTCCCAACCCACAGGTTGAGAACCACTGCTTTAGGCCTCTACCACCGTGTGCAAAAAAAAAAAAAAAGATTCAACCAGTCAATTTCAACTTCTCATGGAAAAAAAAAAGATTTTGCAAAGTTGGAATTGATTGATTGAACTTTTTAGTCCCACCCAGTCTGCCGTTACCACTGCAGCCACACCCACCCAATTGGCCATGCTTACCCAATGGGCCACACCCATCCAATGGGCCACACCCACCCGGCACTCAACAATACATAAGTGGGTTTTGGGTTGCAGTTTGGGCACTCAGTCTCTAAAAGGTTCACCATCACTGCTCCAGGCCTTTGATCATCTTAGTTGCTTTTCTCTGAATTTTTTCCAGACTCTCAGCATCTTTTTTGTGATATGGTGACCAAAATTGGCTGCAGTATTCCAGGTGTGGTCTTACCGGGGCTTTATAAAGTGGGACTACCTGTAATTCCTCGTTTGACCCCTCCTTGTGACTGGGATGGTTGCTCTCCAGCAATTGATTTCTTAATTTGCTCGGCCTTGTAGAGCTGACAATAGTCTACTAGCCTCTCATTAGTGTGACTAAAAGATATTCGGCCTGGGTCTGCCCTTGAAGATGACCTGGAAAATTGCAGGATGTTAAAAATGAGGTAGGTTGTTCTTTGCAACATCAACGTCATGGTTCCAGCAGATGAAACTCTTCAAAAGAACATCGAGGCATTGTTTACTTTAAAGAACCTTTTACTCGAGAAACAAAGTATCGGCATTACATAGCTGAAACCAGAAACTAAATTCCCCTCCCCTGGGCACCTAGTAGCAAAGCACAATTCCCTCCTCTAATAAACTGTCATAAATCACATTCCCCAATTAGCTTGAAGTGTGGGCTTTCTCCCTAGCTCTCCAGCTCTGGGCCCAATGTCCTTGGGTTCCCAGACTGAGTTATTATTGTTATGAGTAGCTGGACTCTCATCCCTATTCCCCCTCCCAGCAGCAACTAATTCTAAAAGCAATAGAGAAAATGGCTGCATTTCCATCTGTTGTCAAAGCAAGAACATCCAATGTTAGCAGCGTTGACAATCAATCAATCAGAACATAGCTGGAAGGGACCTTGGAGGTCTTCTAGTCCAGCCCCCTACTCAAACAGGAGAACCTATACCATTTCAGACAAGTGACTGTCCAGTCTCTTCTTAAAAACTTCCAGCGATGGGGCGCCCACGATTTCTGAAGGCAGGCTGTTCCACTGGTTAATTGTCCTCACTGTTAGGAAGTTTCTCCTTAATTCCAGGTTGCTTCTCTCCTTGATTAGTTTTCATCCATTGTTTCTTATCCTGCCCTCAGGTGCTTTGGAAAATAAGTTGACCCCCTCTTCTTTGTGGCAGCCCCTCAAATACTGGAATACTGCTATCATGTCCCCCCTAGTCCTTCTTTTCTTTAGACTAGCCAAACCCAAGTCCTGCAGCCGTTCTTCGTATGCTTTAGTCCCCAGGCCTTTGATCATCTTCGTTGCTCTTCTCTGAATTTTTTTTCCAAACTCTCCTCATCTTTTTTCTAATGTGGTGACCAAAACTGGATGCAAGATGCCAGGTGTTGCCTTACTAAGCCTTTATAAAGCGGTACTAATACTTCAGGTGATTTTGATTCTATGCTTCTGTTTATACAACCAAGGATTGTATTAGCCTTTTTGGCTGCTGCCGCACATGGCTGGCTCATGTTTAAGTGATCGTCCACTAGGACTCCGAGGCCCCTCTCACAGTCACTGTTTTTAAGCCCGGTTTCACCTAATCTGTACTTGTACCTTTGTTTTTTTCTGCCCAGGTATAAAATCTTCTGACAACACAGGATCTTGGACAGGATCAAAGCTGAGTAACTAAGGTCCAACTGCCAAGGTCCCATCTCCCCCAATTAAATGGTGATGACGGCCTCTTGGTTTTTGAAAAATAAAATAAAACACTTAATAGTACCTCTTCGATGTTATATTCTACAGGAAAGCCCACCTCATTAATGTTTTATCTTTTAATGCTCAGTGTGTCTAAGCCAGGGGTAGGCAAACTTGGCTCTTTTAGGACTCGTGGACTTCAACTCCCAGAATTCCTGAGCCAGCCATGCTGAGGGGACAGGGAGACATTTCCAAGCTGAGCCATGCTGGCTGAGGAATTCTGGGAGTTGAAGTTCACAAGTCATAAAAGAGCTGAGGTTGCCTACCCCTGGTCTAAGGCTTTTAAAATTCCACTTGTTTTATACAGGTAGTCCTTGACTTACAACCATTCATTTAGTGACCGTTTGAAGTTACAACGGCACCGAAAAAAGCGACTTGTGAACATTTTTCACGCTTAACGACCGTTGCAGCATGCCCGCGGTCACATGATCCAAATTCGGACGCTTGGCAACTGATTCGTATTTATGACGGTTGCAGTGTCCCGGGTCGGTCACGTGATCCCCTTTGGCGACCTTCTAACAAGCAAAGTCAACGGGGGGGAAAAGCCAGATTCAATTTACAACTGTGTTACTCCCTAAAGAACCGCAGCGATTGGCTTAACAGCTATGGACAGAAAGGTCATAAAATGGGGCAAAATTCACTGGGCGACAGAAATTTTGAGCTCAGTTGTGGTCCCAAACTGAGGACTGCCTGTATTTGTTATTTTACGGCGTTCTCAGTGGTTGCTGGGCAGTGAAATGGGCGGCACATAAATTTACTACTTGAATAAATTCTCTGATGTGGAGAAATCGGAGGGAAAATGCTTCTGCGTTGGTAGCACCCCTTTTTTTCTTTTGGGGGACCAGGCTGGGCCTCCCCCTACTCTGCCTTTTGGTGCTAGATGAAGTTCTGTTCTTCGACTCTCGGATGCCTTGTTCCTTAAGAGCTTCTGTGGCCAGACTGATGTTTATTGATTTTTTCCCCCCATTAATTCATTGATTTCCCCCTGCTAGTTTTACCCATTTCTCTTTCCCGCCTAGAATGTATCTTGTTCTGTCACAAACTCCTCAAGATAGGGAGCAGGCCAGCCACATTTTAAATTAAAAAGAATAGGACCCGGGACCTCAGCTCAGTGGGTAGACAAGGGTGGGCTACTGACATTTTAACGCAGTACAGTAGTCCTCGACTTACGACCACAACGGAGCCCCAAAATTCTGTCGTTAAGCGAGACATTTGTCGACTGAGTTTTGCCCCATTTTTGCAACCTTTCTTGCCACAGTTGTTAAAGTGAATCAGTGCAGTTGCTAAGACAGTCTCCCGTTTGTTAAGGGAAAATGGCTTCCCCCCCATGGGCTCTGTTTGTCAGAAGGCCTCAAGAGGGGGTCACGTGACCCCTGGGGACACAGCAGTGGTCATAAGTACGAACCACTTGCCAAGGCAGCTGAATTTTGATCAGGTGACCAGGGGGAGGCTGCCATGGTGGTAATTGTGAAAACGGTCGGGTCGCTTTTTTCAGTGCAGTTGTAACTTTGAACAGTCACTAAGTGGAGTAAGTCAAGGACTACCTGTAATTTGTTTAATGTAGGTTTGTAATGTTATTGAATTGTAGTATTGTATTGTATTGTAATTGTAATTGTATTGCATTGTATTGTAATTGTATTGTATTGTAATTGTATTGTATTGTAGTATTGTATTGTATTGTAATTGTATTGTATTGTATTGTAATTGTATTGTAGTATTGTATTGTATTGTATTATATGTTATGTTATGTTTTATGTTATGTTATGTTATATTATTACCATATTATTACCCTCTTTGGCACCGATTTTAGTGCTTGCGGAAGTCGCCTTATACGCTGGCATATACAGTATATTATATTATTATATTATATTATACTATTAAATTATATTATTATATGTTATGTTATGTTATATGTTATGTTATATTATTATATGTTATGTTATGTTATGTTATGTTATGTTGTTATGTTATGTTATGCTATGCTATGCTATGCTATGCTATGCTATGCTATGCTATGCTATGCTATGCTATGCTATGTATATCATATCATATTATATTATGTTTTGGTCACCAGGTCATCCAGTTTTGGTCACCACCATGTAAAAAAGATGTTGAGACTCTAGAAAGAGTGCAGAGAAGAGCAACAAAGAAGATTAGGGGACTGGAGGCTAAAATATACAAGGAACGGTTGCTGGAATTGGGGATGTCCAGTTTAATGAAGAGAAGGACGAGGGGGGACATGATAGCAGTGTTCCAGTATCTCAGGGGCTGCCCCAAAGAAGAGGGAGTCAAGCTATTCTCCAAAGCGCCTGAAGGCAGGACAAGAAGAAGCAACAGATGGAAACTAAATCAAGGAGAGAAGCAACCTGGAACTAAGGAGAAACTTCCTGAGAACAATTAACCAGTGGAACCACCTGCCTCCAGAAGCGGTGAATGTTCCAACAATGGAAGTTTTTAAGAAGAGACTGGACAGCCATTTGTCTGAAATGGTATAGGGTTTCCTGCCTGAGCAGGGGGCTGGACTAGATGACCTCCAAAGTCCCTTCCTCCTCCTCCTCCACCACCACCACCACCATCATCATCATTATTATTATTACTGCATTTTAGGCTAATCTGTCATCGAAACCCTGATACAGCCAAACGCTCCCTCCTACCGAGATTTTTTTTTTTTTTTTGACACCGCACAAATTCCCTCATTGCAATCTTTTTAAAGAGCCGATTCCTTGATGAAAATCAGTGGAATAAAAGGAGAAATATCAGAAAGACACGAATTCGAGAGCTGCAGGCAGGGATAATTACCTCTTGATAGTAACCATTCAGAAAATAATTGGCCTTGTGACGCGGGTATTCCTGTTGCGTTGAGTCATTAAAATAATGGGGGATCATAAGAGACTTTGGTGGCTGTTAAAATCGGGTTAGATCGCCTAATGAATTCCAGCTCAACTGTTTCACTCTGAAATAAACCTTCGTCATGTATTTTTTTCTGAAAAAAAAAAAAAAATAGGGCAGCTGAGATCATGTACGAAATGACCTGGATGAGTAGACATCTGCCTTATGGGCTTTTGAATACAGGTAGTCCTTGACTTACAACGGTTTATTTAATGACCATTCAAAGTTACAACATCACTGAAAAAAGTGACTTATTGTTATGATTCCTCGCCAGCCAGTGGACCCGGCAGCTGAGTCTGAGGAATCAGAGGAGGAGGAAGAGGGGCCTGGAGTGACATCAGAGTCGGAGGAAGGCTGTGAGGAACTCCAAGACTTACAGTCAGAGGAGGAGCCTGGCCCCTCTACTCGCACTCAGGCTGAGACACAGCTTTGCTGGGAGCCTGAGTTGGACAGTGATGAAGAACAGCTGGGACAAATCTTGGATGCACAAAAGTGCCAGCAAGAGAAGCGAGTAGGACAGAGGAATGCAATGGGGCAGCTCCAAAGGCAAAGGAGAAGGCATTAGGAAGCCATGCCTTGGCTGAATTATAAAAGGGAAGGTGTGGGAGGTGCTGGTTGCCAAAGGCAACCATTTGTGTTGAGGATCGAGTTTCTGTGGACTGTGTTTGTTTGCCTTGAACATTGACTAAGGTCTGTGAGAATAAAAGGGGTTGGTTTTTTCTTGTGGTTCCTGCCTGTTTCTTGGAAGAGGGGTTCTCCTTGTGAGCATAACAAGGACTCACGCAGGCTAGGACAGAAACTTACGACCATGCTTCATATTTTTGTTGCAGTACGGTCACATGATCGAAATCCGGATGCTGGGCAATGGGTTCATACGACGGTCGCTGTGTCCCAGGGGAGGGGGTCACGTGATCCCCTTTTGCGAGCTTCTGACAAGCAAAGTCAATGGGGGAAGCAGGATTCACTTAACAACAACAGGGTTATTCATTCAACAACCGCAACGATTCACTTAACAACCCTGGGAAGAGAAGTCGTAAAATGGGGCAAAATCTCACTTAAGCAATGTCTCGCTTAGCGACAGAAAGTTTGGGCCCCATGGAGATTGTAAATCTGTATTGCGACTACTGGCAACATATAGGTGGTCCTCAAGTTACGACCACAACGGAGCCCCAAATTTATGTGGCTAGATGAAACATCTGTTAAGTGAGTTTTGCCCCATTTTACAACCTTTCTCGCCACAGTTGTTAAGTGATTCGTTGCATTGCGAGTGGTGAACGCTCCAACACTGGAAGTTTTTAAGAAGAGACTGGACAGCCATTTGTCTGAAATGGTATATAGAGTTTCCTGCCTGAGCAGGAGGTTGGACTAGATGACCTCCAAGGTCTCTTCTTCTTCTTCTTCTTCTTCTTCTTATTATTATTATTATTATTATTATTATTATTATCGATCATCGCACAGTCAGCCAGATGTTCAGACTGGATTTGGCATTTTGTCTACCTATCGAGTCCTTACCCAGGACCTGGGATAGGCAGATGTGGATGTTTGATGGTATTACAGATATCGTCGCAGGATGGAAGCAGTTCCTAATAAGGCTGCCTTTTGCAATTGACTAATAGCGAATTTGTCAATGCCAATGGTGTTCAAGTGGTGCTCCAGTTGTTTTGGGATTGCACCCAAGGAGCCTATGACTATTGGTACTACCCTTGCTTGCTTTTGCCACAGTCTATTTCTATTTGTAGGTCTTTGTATTTTGTTATCTTCTCCAGTTCTTTCTCTTCTATTCTGCTATCTCCAGGCACTGCCACGTCCACTATCCAGACTTTTTTGTCTTTCTTATCGACAATTGTTAAGTCTGGGGTGTTATGTTGCAGGTGCTTGTCTGTTTGAATTCTGAAGTCCCAGAGCAGTTTAATTTTATCATTTTCTATGACTTTCTCTATTTTATGATCCCACCAGTTTTTGCTTACAGGCAAATGATATTTTTTGCAGATCTTCCAATGCACCATTGGTGCTACTTTGTCATGCCGCTGCTTGTAATCAGTCTGTGCAATCTTCT